>NW_026019508.1:0-99083 GCF_003254725.2 Canis lupus dingo | reverse complement strand
GATCCAGAGCACAGAATGTGTCAAATATTTGGAGAAGGGAATAAAAGAGTGAGGGACAGACACCCTAACTGTATCTCTGAAGGAAAGGTTCAAAGCATGCATGCCTAGAAGGATGGTGGTGCTGACATTAACAGAGGAACAGAGTGGAGAAAACATGTTTTTATTATATTTTTCTGAAATGCTGAATCGGATTTGCCAGCCATGAAGATGGAATAAAGACTTTTTCAGACATGCAAAGTCTGAAATATAGCTCCTATGCAACCTTGATAGAAAGCTCTGACAGATGTGCTCCACCAAAATGAGGAAATAGACCACAAAAGAGACATAGGACTTGGGAGAAAGCAGTACAACATAGAAGAGGCAAAAGAGAATCCCCACGATGATGGCAAAGATGATTCCAGGATGGTAGCTTTGTCGTAGAACAACATAGTCTGGATTGGAGTAGGTTAGAGGCTCTAGGAGTGATTTCATAAATAGGGAAAACCTGATGAAATATCAATATATTTGTATATGTTGCAACTCAATTTTTCCAACAAGGAGGAGTTAATTAATTGAAATATCTATTAATATATGAAAAGTTGAAAATGGAAACATTAAATCTAGAGTAAACAAAAGCTATGCAAGAAAGGAAAATTAGTGCACTACAAGGCTCAGCTGCAAATAGATTTATGTGGTATTATCTTTGTAAATATTAAATAGTAATCTCAACACATGTTTGTTCTACTGGGAGAATGAGAAGAGGTAAGAAGGAAGAAGTGATGTGTGGAAGTGTGGGCAAAAAGAGCTAAATCTTCATTTGCTTTACTGAGAAATCAGGAAATAATAGCTAAAGTAAATAAAAAAAGAAAAAAACAAAAGACATCATAAATAAATTATTAAATGCATACAAGTAAAGCAAAAGAATCACCTAAAAGAGTTGAAAGTCTTTGCCTTTGAGTAAAAGAGCGTGGGGAGTGGTGATGACAGTCTGCTTTTATTTAAACTCTAAACTCTATAGAATAGTAGAATCTTCAAAATATCTGTATATGTAACTCTAATTAAAAAAACTGCAGGAAGGCAGAAAAGAATGGATTCATCTTAGCTAGACGGATGGATGATTCCATTAAGGGTCAAGATAATGCAGAAAAGGAAAGTACAAATTAAGAAATTTCAGGGACTTTGGCTTCAGATTAGTCTCTTACTTCACCAAAAGAGAATGAGCTAATGTCTTCTGAAAGTCAAAGCAGTTGAATATTAGAAAATGGTGGGATTGTGACAGAGGGAAGATGTATAAAAGATTGTCAGTCAAACTGACATATATAACCTGCATTTGTAGTTAGTGCATGTTTGTGGTTTTCTGTATAATCTATGATTAGTGAACTTGGGAGCTAAAGAGTTGGGAAATGGTGAAGGTGATTCAAAGGAAGGACAGGATTCTAGGTTGTTTCCAGCCCTTCAGAATTTAGAGAAGGAAATGAAGCCATATTTGAGAAACCACCAGGAAAATTAGAAGAGATCAAGAGACTGGGGGTTATAATTACAAAGAAGAAGAGAATGAGAAAACAGGATGTGAGATGGATGTCAGAGATGGGAATTGCAGCATTTGGGACTATACTGTAGAACTTCTTCAAGCCATATTGAAGTAGGCGAATCCCCAGTCCAAATAGTCATCATCAAGCCGGTCTGTAGCAACAGGTGACACTAAGGTAGCCATTGGGAGTCTATATCTTCAAGGCAGGAGCTCAGTCACATTGTCCTTAAGTGCAATGTAGAGATGGAAAATGTACCCAGTGGACCAGGGTTCTGATGGTCCTCCCTAAAAGATCACAACAGCAAACATACTCACTCGAGTTTGACACGGCAATCAACCCAGGCAAGAAGCAGACCTGGAAATTGCCTTCAAGCCTGTGGTCCTGTGCTCACGTTGTGCTAGGAATGCACTACAGTTCTGCAAGCAGTTAATCAATCAAAGTGTGTAGTTTCTGAAATATGCAGATAAATTAGGAAGGAAAATTGAATCTTTGTTATGTGATTTTTCTTAATGATTAGAGTGTGTTCTAAATAAACAGAAAAACAAATTGATTGCCAAAAACTATGTTAATGTGCTTTTAATTCACAAGGGTTAAGCATATAAAAGTCAGGATATTGAAAGTTAAGATTCTCATAGAAACATTAATTTGACAACATTATGCATACTAGGTGTGGGAGGTTTATATTTTATAGCATAAAAGCAGTAGGAAATATTGCAAAATGTGGCTCAGTTAAACAAAATGAAATAACAAATTTAGGAGAAAGTCATTAAATGCGATTATGGAAAAAAAAGTGTCTTGCAACCTCCAAAGAAAGGTTATAAAATTTAATTTTAGGAAATAATGCCTTCAAATCTTTTCAAAAAATGTTTTCAATGGAAATTATTCATTTTTATCAGAAATCAATTTCCCTAGCACATTGTATGTTATGACATGAGTTTATGCCTTTCTTTTTTTTTTAATTTATTTTTTATTGGTGTTCAATTTACTAACATACAGAATAACACCCAGTGCCCGTCACCCATTCACCCACCCCCGCCCTCCTCCCCTCCACCACCCCTAGTTCGTTTCCCAGAGTTAGCAGTCTTTACGTTCTGTCTCCCTTTCTGATATTTCCCACACATTTCCCTTCCCCCTTATATTCCCTTTCACTATTATTTATATTCCCCAAATGAATGAGAACATATAATGTTTGTCCTTCTCCGACTGACTTACTTCACTCAGCATAATACCCTCCAGTTCCATCCACGTTGAAGCAAATGGTGGGTATTTGTCATTTCTAATAGCTGAGTAATATTCCATTGTATACATAAACCACATCTTCTTTATCCATTCATCTTTCGTTGGACACCGAGGCTCCTTCCACAGTTTGGCTATCGTGGCCATTGCTGCTAGAAACATCGGGGTGCAGGTGTCCCGGCGTTTCATTGCATTTGTATCTTTGGGGTAAATCCCCAACAGTGCAATTGCTGGGTCGTAGGGCAGGTCTATTTTTAACTGTTTGAGGAACCTCCACACAGTTTTCCAGAGTGGCTGCACCAGTTCACATTCCCAACAGTGTAAGAGGGTTCCCTTTTCTCCGCATCCTCTCCAACATTTGTTGTTTCCTGCCTTGTTAATTTTCCCCATTCTCACTGGTGTGAGGTGGTATCTCATTGTAGTTTTGATTTGTATTTCCCTGATGGCAAGTGATGCAGAGCATTTTCTCATATGCATGTTGGCCATGTCTATGTCTTCCTCTGTGAGATTTCTGTTCATGTCTTTTGCCCATTTCATGATTGGATTGTTTGTTTCTTTGGTGTTGAGTTTAATAAGTTCTTTATAGATCTTGGAAACTAGCCCTTTATCTGATAGTTCATTTGCAAATATCTTCTCCCATTCTGTAGGTTGTCTTTGAGTTTTGTTGACTGTATCCTTTGCTGTGCAAAAGCTTCTTATCTTGATGAAGTCCCAATAGTTCAATTTTGCTTTTGTTTCTTTTGCCTTCGTGGATGTATCTTGCAAGAAGTTACTATGGCCGAGTTCAAAAAGGGTGTTGCCTGTGTTCTTCTCTAGGATTTTGATGGAATCTTGTCTCACATTTAGATCTTTCATCCATTTTGAGTTTATCTTTGTGTATGGTGAAAGAGAGTGGTCTAGTTTCATTCTTCTGCATGTGGATGTCCAATTTTCCCAGCACCATTTATTGAAGAGACTGTCTTTCTTCCAATGGATAGTCTTTCCTCCTTTATCGAATATTAGTTGCCCATAAAGTTCAGGGTCCACTTCTGGATTCTCTATTCTGTTCCACTGATCTATGTGTCTGTTTTTGTGCCAGTACCACACTGTCTTGATGACCACAGCTTTGTAGTACAACCTGAAATCTGGCATTGTGATGCCCCCAGATATGGTTTTCTTTTTTAAAATTCCCCTGGTCGGTCTTTTCTGATTCCACAAATCTTAAAATAATTTGTTCTAACTCTCTGAAGAAAGTCCATGGTATTTTGATAGGGATTGCATTAAACGTGTATATTGCCCTGGGTAACATTGACATTTTCACAATATTAATTCTGCCAATCCATGAGCATGGAATATTTTTCCATCTCTTTGTGTCCTCCTCAATTTCTTTCAGAAGTGTTCTATAGTTTTGAGGGTATAGATCCTTTACATCTTTGGTTAGGTTTATTCCTAGGTATCTTATGCTTTTGGGTGCAATTGTAAATGGGATTGACTCCTTAATTTCTCTTTCTTCAGTCTCATTGTTAGTGTATAGAAATGCCACTGACTTCTGGGCATTGATTTTGTATCCTGCCACGCTACCGAATTGCTGTATGAGTTCTAGCAATCTTGGGGTGGAGACTTTTGGGTTTTCTATGTAGAGTATCATGTCATCGGCGAAGAGGGAGAGTTTGACTTCTTCTTTGCCAATTTGAATGCCTTTAATGTCTTTTTGTTGTCTGATTGCTGAGGCTAGGACTTCCAGTACTATGTTGAACAGCAGTGGTGAGAGTGGACATCCCTGTCTTGTTCCTGATCTTAGGGGAAAGGCTCCTAGTGCTTCCCCATTGAGAATGATATTTGCTGTGGGCTTTTCATAGATGGCTTTTAAGATGTCGAGGAATGTTCCCTCTATCCCTACACTCTGAAGAGTTTTGATCAGGAATGGATGCTGTATTTTGTCAAATGCTTTCTCTGCATCCAATGAGAGGATCATATGGTTCTTGGTTTTTCTCTTGCTGATATGATGAATCACATTGATTGTTTTACGGGTGTTGAACCAGCCTTGTGTCCCAGGGATAAATCCTACTTGGTCATGGTGAATAATTTTCTTAATGTACTGTTGGATCCTATTGGCCAGTATCTTGTTGAGAATTTTTGCATCCATGTTCATCAGGGATATTGGTCTGTAATTCTCCTTTTTGGTGGGTCTTTGTCTGGCTTTGGAATTAAGGTGATGCTGGCTTCATAGAACGAATTTGGAAGTACTCCATCTCTTTCTATCTTTCCAAACAGCTTTAGGAGAATAGGTATGATTTCTTCTTTAAACGTTTGATAAAATTCCCCTGGGAAGCCATCTGGCCCTGGACTCTTGTGTCTTGGGAGGTTTTTGATGACTGCTTCAATTTCCTCCCTGGTTATTGGCCTGTTCAGGTTTTCTATTTCTTCCTGTTCCAGTTTTGGTAGTTTGTGGCTTTCCAGGAATGCGTCCATTTCTTCTAGATTGCCTAATTTATTGGCGTATAGCTGTTCATAATATGTTTTTAAAATCGTTTGTATTTCCTTGGTGTTGGTAGTGATCTCTCCTTTCTCATTCATGATTTTATTAATTTGAGTCTTTCTCTCTCTTCTTTTTACTAAGGCTGGCTAATGGTTTATCTATCTTATTAATTCTTTCAAAGAACCAACTCCTGGTTCTGTTGATCTGTTCCACAGTTCTTCTGGTCTCGATTTCGTTGAGTTCTGCTCGAATCTTTATTAACTCCCCTTCTCTCTTGGGTGTAGGATCTATTTGCTGTTTTTTCTCTAGCTCCTTTATGTGTAAGGTTAGCTTTTGTATTTGAGTTCTTTCCAGTTTTTGAATGGATGCTTGTATTGCGATGTATTTCCCCCTTAGGACTGCTTTTGCTGCATCCCAAAGATTTTGAACGGTTGTATCCTCATTCTCATTAGTTTCCATGAATCTTTTAATTCTTCCTTAATTTCCTGGTTGACCCTTTTATCTTTTAGCAGGATGGTCCTTAACCTCCACGTGTTTGAGGTCCTTCCAAACTTCTTGTTGTGATTTAGTTCTAATTTCAAGGCATTATGGTCCGAGAATATGCAGGGGACAATCCCAATCCTTTGGTATCGGTTCAGACCCGATTTGTGTCCCAATATGTGGTCTATTCTGGAGAAAGTTCCATGTGCGCTTGAGAAGAATGTGTATTCAGTTGAGTTTGGATGTAAAGTTCTGTAGATATCTGTGAAATCCATCTGGTCCAGTGTATCATTTAAAGCTCTCGTTTCTTTGGAGATGTTGTGCTTAGAAGACCTATCGAGTATAGAAAGAGCTAGATTGAAGTCACCAAGTATAAGTGTATTATTATCTAAGTATTTCTTCACTTTGGTTAATAATTGATTGATATATTTGGCAGCTCCCACATTCGGAGCATATATATTGAGGATTGTTAAGTCCTCTTGTTGAATAGATCCTTTAAGTATGATATAGTGTCCCTCTTCATCTCTCACTACAGTCTTTGGGGTAAATTTTAGTTTATCTGATATAAGGATGGCTACCCCTGCTTTCTTTTGAGGACCATTCGAATGGTAAATGGCTCTCCAACCTTTTATTTTCAGGCTGTAGGTGTCCTTCTGTCTAAAATGAGTCTCTTGTAGACAGCAAATAGATGGGTCCTGTTTTTTTATCCAGTCTGAAACCCTGCGCCTTTTGATGGGGTCATTAAGTAAGTCACATTCAGAGTTACTATTGAGAGATATGAGTTTAGTGTCATCATGATATCTATTCAGTCTTTGTTTTTGTGGACTGTTCCACTGAACTTAAAGGGGAATTTTAAGAGTCCCCCTTAAAATTTCTTGCAGAGCTGGTTTGGAGGTCACATATTCTTTTAGTTGCTGCCTGTCTTGGAAGCTCTTTATCTCTCCTTCCATTTTGAATGAGAGCCTTGCTGGATAAAGTATTCTTGGTTGCATGTTCTTCTCATTTAGGACCCTGAATATATCCTGCCAGCCCTTTCTGGCCTGCCAGGTCTCTGTGGAGAGGTCTGCTGTTACCCTAATACTCCTCCCCATAAAAGTCAGGGATTTCTTGTCTCTTGCTGCTTTAAGGATCTTCTCCTTATCTTTGGAATTTGCAAGCTTCACAATTAAATGTCGAGGTGTTGAACGGTTTTTATTGATTTTAGGGGGATCTCTATTTCCTGGATCTGAATGCCTGTTTCCCTTCCCAGATTAGGAAAGTTTTCAGCTAGAATTTGTTCAAATACATATTCTGGCCCTCTGTCCCTTTCGGCGCCCTCGGGAACCCCAATTAAACGTAGGTTTTTCTTCCTCAGGTTGTCGTTTATTTCCCTTAATCTATCTTCATGGTCTTTTAATTGTTTGTCTCTTTTTCCTCAGTTTCCCTCTTTGCTATCAACTTGTCTTCTAGGTCACTCACTCGTTCTTCCACCTCGTTAACCCTCGTCGTTAGGACTTCTAGTTTGGATTGCATCTCATTCAATTGATTTTTAATTTCTGCCTGATTAGCTCTAAATTCTGCAGTCATGAAGTCTCTTGAGTCCTTTATACTTTTTTCTAGAGCCACCAGTAGCTGTATAATAGTGCTTCTGAATTGGCTTTCTGACATTGAATTGTAATCCAGATTTTGTAACTCTGTGGGAGAGAGGACTGTTTCTGATTCTTTCTTTTGAGGTGAGGTTTCCTTCTAGTCATTTTGCTCAGTGCAGAGTGGCCAAAAGCAATTGTATTGGGAAAAGAGAAAAAGAGAGGAGAGAAAGAAGGAAGAAAAGAGAAAGAGAAAAAAAAAGGGAAGAGAAAAAAAACGAAAGAAAAAAAGGAAGAAAAAGAGAAAGAAAAGAAAGGAGAAAAAAAGGGGGTGGGGGAAGGAAACAAATCAAAAAAGCAAAACAAAACCAAAACAAAAAAAAAAAAAAAAATACACAGGGAGTATCTTCTGATTCTGTTTGTACTTTAAGTCCCTTGGCTTCTCCTGGAAGTTGTCCGTCTAGCTGGTCTCTGGGGGAGGGGCCTGTTGTGCTGATTTTCAGGTGTTAGCAGTTGGGGGAGCTGCTGTGCCCCTGCCTGGTGCAGGGCTCAGTGGGGGTGTTACCCCGTGAGGCCGCAGGAGGAACAAGCCCAGTGGCGGGGCAGCTCTGGAAACCTGGATTCAGCTCCGGCAGGAACTCCGTCTGCAGGGACCTGGAGGCTCCGGGCGGGGGCCGCTGATCTGCTCAGCTGGGGCAGGAGCGTCCCTCGCTGTCCTTGGCCCTCCCGGCCTCTGCCTGTCCCGGGGGAGGCGGGATCCTGGGCTGTGTCCCGGCGCCCTGTGCTCCGGAGCCTGCGCTGGTGGATTCGCGCTCCCGGGCCGCAGCCCCCTCCGCGGAGCCGCCGCCCGAGCCCCTCCGAGCTGCTCCTGGAACCGCGCAGGCCCTCTGCACGGAGCCTCTTCCTCTGCCCGAGCCCGGCCGAGCTGCTCCCGGGTCCGCGCAGCCCCTCCGCGGAGCCGCCGCCCGAGCCCCCCGAGCTGCTCCGGGTCCCGCCGTGCGCGCTGCAGCCCTTAGGGAGCTCGGCGCACTCTCCTGGGCGCGCAGTTGCTGTTACTGTCCCCGGGAGCCCGAGGGCATCCCCGCCCTCCTGGGTCCTGCTCCAACTCCCGCGAGCCCCTTTCCCCCGGAAGGTCGGTGCAGCTCCTGCGTCTCCGGGACGGGGCTCTCCTGTCCTGGGGACACTCGCCCCGGCCTCAGCCCGGCTCCTCGCGGGGCCCCTCCCCCTTGGAGGCCTTTGTTTCTTTACTTCTTTTTCCCCGTCTTCCTACCTTGATAGAAGCGCGAACTCTTCTCACTGTTGCATTCCAGCTGGTCTCTCTTTAAATCTCAGGCCGAATTCATAGATTTTCAGGATAATTTGAAGGTTTTCTAGGTAGTTTGGTGGAGACAGGTGATTTGGAGACCCTGCTCTTCCGCCGTCTTGCTCCTCCCCCTCCGAGTTTATGCCTTTCATTTGCAGTTCAGATTTGATCCTAATAGACCAAAAGGAGAACTGACTGGCTATTTTCATGGCCTAGTTGATAAAGATTTCATAGACGGAAAATTAAATTTTAAGGTTTAAAATATTTCTTTAGTATACAGAGAATATGGAGGAAATTTTAAATATGAAGAAGCCTGCCAGTATACTAATACTTGCTTAAATATTTGACCTCTGTATATTTCTGTAAACTATTTGCATATGTGCATTATGAAAATTCCAAGCTGATCATACAAAACATTTTATTTAGGTGGCTTGGAAAAAGAAAAGAACATAAGACATATTCAGGGAAGGAAATGCACCAGAAAACAAACCTATAGCCTTTAACATGTCTCTACTTTGGTTCCTGCCTCATGAACTGGACAGGAGGTCTGAAAGCTTGAGTTCTCCAGGATGGTTGCACTGAGTCACGGGTTGATTTTTCTGTCACCTTGGCCACAGAAGCTCCATTCACTCTATAGGAAACAGGAGTGGCGGACCCATGAAGTAACCCCTAGGAACAGGTCACTTCCCAGTTCAGTCAGAACTAACGGTGATTATAAAGGAAGGAAGGAAGGCAGGCAGGCAAGCAGGAAGGAAGGACTATTACTAGCGTTATAATACTAAATTATAATAATCACCAATTTCAGTTATTTAATTAATTTTAAGTAATAATAAAGATTTTGTGTTTCTTTAAATCAAATACAAGTTATTTTTCGGTGCAAATGACAACCAAAAGTACCCTCACAAAGGAGCAAACCATGGAAATATAAAGATAAATTGACATGCTGCTAACATTTCTATTTTCCTTTGTATTTTATGTCATAGCAAGGCAATCTACAGAACAATGAAAGTTTATTCATAGAAGTGAGATATGTAAATTCCTGAGCTAGCAGACTCCTGGCCCAATATTCAAAACGCCCCTTCCAAAAAGGCACAATGGTCTGTATTTTTCACCGGAAAAAAAAAAATCTGTGCAACCACATTCCATGGCAATGAACTCTTTATAAGCTTGATGAAGAAAAATGCTCTGTATATTTACTTTAATCTTTACCCCCTGCTATTTTCTGTTTCCAAACAAACAGAAGGACAAATGCAAACTGCCAACTCGCAGGATGTACAAACAAGTGTTATTGAATATTCAGAAGTATGGTGGTATTTCTAAAGTTCAACAACAGATCACTTAGAGTCTTTCTTTTGTTTTTAAATTGTCCTTATTCAGGCACCACAAGGCCACATAAGGAGGGTGAGGTCCCTGGAGTGGACTATATTTTCATCACCGTTGAAGATTTTATGGAATTGGAGAAAAGTGGTGCTCTCCTAGAAAGTGGGACTTATGAAGGTAAGCACAGCTGCACTGCTAAATGTATTCCTTGTTGCATCACGTTTTTCTCCTTTGATTGATATGCATTAGGACACCAGGTTACCAATATGCTACTGTTTTTATTTTGAGAGCTTAGGTCCTGTCAGAAACATATTTGCAAGTAAATAAATAAATAAATAAATGTACTTCTGGATTAATTCTACTCTTCAGATGCCAAGAGATATGTATAGATCCACTGAATATCCACTGAAGCATGCTTAGGATGGTGTCCTGAGGCTAAGCTGTGATCTTCCAAATAATTTATCCTCATCTCTGGGGAGCATCTCAAAGAGCACAGGACTTGAGTTCCAGTCCTCTCACTATCTCTCTATGGTTTTCTTCAGTTTCTTCACTTAACTGGCCTTTACTTGCTTCCCATGCAAAATGATGAAGTAGGAAAATATGATCTGGGCATGCTCTTCAAAGGTCTACTACAATAGCAAGTCTCCTTGAGTACCCGAGACAAATAGGAACAGCAAATGACACTAGAAGCTTGAATGTGGGAAGTATGTTTCAGTGGAAAGAACACTGTAACATGAGCCAGAATCTGTCTCAGCACCAAATCTGGCTTTTATTACTTACCCACTGTATAAATACTAAATAACCCAGTTAGTGTCCTTGAACCTCAGTAGAATTAGCTGCAAAAGAGAAATGGTAGCATTGAAAAATGCTGATAAATAAGATGTTGATATGATCACATTTATACATATAAGTGTTATCTACATGCATGCAGTTTATGTCTAATGAAATTATGTATCTGTGTATGCATAATGAAATTTTAAAATAATGTGACTAAAATAGGTAGAGAACATTACTTTTATTCCTATTTCACAGTTATTATATGTGTGATCTATATTTATATATATATGTTATTAACTTTAAAGATGAATCTAGTTTTACTGTACTATAATTAATAGTGAGTTATATTAAAAACCAAACCTATAATATACACATTGCTGCTTAGTCTATAAAATAGCTCAGGTCTACTATCAGCAAATAAGTTGGTTTTGTTAGCAGTTTGACCCTCTTCTTCCTCTTTCATTTACTTGTGGATGCCCAATGGACTATAGTTATTTAAGAACATAATATTTTGGGATCCCTGGGTGGCGCAGCGGTTTGGCGCCTGCCTTTGGCCCAGGGCGCGATCCTGGAGACCCGGGATTGAATCCCACGTCGGGCTCCCGGTGCATGGAGCCTGCTTCTCCCTCTGCCTGTGTCTCTGTGCCTCTCTCTCTCTCTGTGACTATCATAAATAAATAAAAATTTTTAAAAAAAGAACTTAATATTTTTGAGTTCTCGAAACTATTAAAATCTCTTCTTTTATTTTGCATTCCTGTGGCAATTTAGGCTAAGACATATGCCACATTTTATGGCTAAGACAATTAGTTGCTTATTGTCACATTTATAGGAGGTTAGCAACATGTTTTTATTTTAATACTTGTTCCTTTTTCTTTCTTTTGGTAATATTCCTACTGTGGAAGATTCTAAGCCATGTATCTGGGTGTTCAGTTTAGGAACACTAAACATTTACACATAAAGCTCACTAAATGTTTATTTGACCAATAGAGGAAAACACATTAGTGAAGTTTTACACTCCTTTGGGATCTTATTATGCCAGTTTTTTTTTTCTTTTTCCTGTAAGTGATTCAGTCTGTACTCAGAGCTATTGACAGAGAGTGTATGATTTTTGCAGGCTGTTTTGCTCTTGTGTAAGGCACTAAAAGTAGATGTATTATTGTGTGTTAAAACATGACAAAATATCTTTTTGGTTTGGGACCTTTTGTAATCCCAGCCTTTTCCAAAATATATAATATAAATGCCTATTTCTAAGTATTTCTTTCTCCAAAAAAAGACTAAAAGAAACAAACCAAGCAATTAATTAACTAATTTAATACTACCATATAAATGATAACTTAAAGACTAAAGTCAAGGAACATGAAATGACTTGCTTGTTATTACTTAAAGTACAACATTAGCCAGTTTACTGTTAGCTCTATAAATTTTTGTGCAGTTGTAGTTAAAAGGAACAGGAACAGCCTTTTTGGAGTATGTCATTCAAGTAAAGCCAGTATTCACGGGCATTGGACTTACTTTTTCAGCCTTCTCACAACCCAAAATGATAATAATAATAAGTAAAGACTAGGTTTGCAAAACTGTGGTAGTCAAGGTTTAATTAATTTCCTTCAAGCTCATATCTTTAATTACAATGATTTTCTAACTCCTGTGTATATCCCCTATAAGTTTTTATCTGAAACAAATTGATACTTTGCCTGAAAAAATATAATGCCCCTCATTTAGTGGGAAGAAAAAGAATGCATGACTTTAAAAGTTTTATTTGTATTTCTTTCCACTGCTTCAAGAAGCAGAACCTATTTGCCTTTCTTGATTGGATGCATATTTTCAAACCCTCTGAGTTGTCTTACTTTAAATTGACTCATTTTGTAGGAGGCACACAAGAGTTTTGATCAAATTGACCACCATGGTCTCCTAAATTAGAACATATGTTTCTCTGAAATGTTATCATCAACATAGTGATAATCAATGGCTCTTGCCATTAGTGTTAGATTAGACATACAGATCTTTTGAAAGGACATGTTTTACTTGCCTCAGTTATATCCAGTGGTGTCTGAATGTCCCCCTTCGTGCAAAAGTTTTTTTCAGAGACTACACTTTATTTCATAGACCAATGACTTGAAAATCATAACCTAACATCCTTCTCTACAAAAGTCAGTTTTGTATCTGAATTTCAAATCTAAAAAGTAAGACTTTCTGAGACATTCTTTCCTTGTATCTTCTATACTCCTGCTCTGAAGAAGAGTCTGACCCGTTCTTTCTCTCGGGAGAAATAGAAATCACCATAGTCCTCTCATTTTTATTTTACTTAAAATAGTTACTTAAGTAACTATTTTATTTCAAAACATTGTTATCAATCTCCAGCAAAGTTATAATAGATGTAAATCATTCTATGAATTGTTTTTATAAGCCCCAAATTTAATTCATGCACAAAAACAGTATCTGAAATTTTGAGGCCTCCATTGATCATACTGCAGAGTATATAGATATGCTCAGTGCATTGACTAAAAATTATGAAGTAACAGTTCTAAAAAATACCTTGCTGCCCTTTGTTTAAAGAAAGCAATCATGTTGTAGAGGATTCACACCTTATGAAAGCTCTTCCTTGTTGAGGCCTTAGAAATTCTGGCCATTACAGAAAATCATTCATAACACTAGATTACAATCTAATATGGTGAAACAATCTGTCCTTCCTTATGTAATAATCAGCTCTCTTTGATCTGCTACAGGTTGTATTCGTTTGTAACAGCCAGATAAAATTAGGTAAAATATCTTGTCTGCATGGGACTGTTTCCATGAAAGCTGATTCTAAAGACCCTATAAATGTGAGTTTTAAAGGACCTGTGAAAACAAATTGGTATTATTAATTATAATAAAATGGAGAGTTTATCTTATATTGTCTTCAGTTTCTTTATATTAGCTATGCTGGCCTCCCTCTCAGTTTCTTTATATTAGCTATGCTGATACTCCCTTTCTGTTCTTTGAATAGGACAAACTTGTTCCTGTCCATCTGGGATCTTGAATTCATCATTTTATTTTCCAGGATTACTTGTCTTCCAAATAGCCACATATTCCACATTCTTACTTTAAGACATTCATTTAAAAGTCTTCAGGAAACTCTTACCTGACAATATTATCAAAATTTGCGCATGCCAGCATTCTCCAACCCCTTCCTCTGATTTGTCTTTCTTCATCATAGTTACTGTATAACTGAAATTATAGTTTGTGTCTACTTGTCTATTTGGTTATCCATATCCATATCCATATCTAACCACTTGAATGTAAGCTTCAAGAGGTCAGATTAATTTATTTGGATTGTTGCTAATTCTTAAAATTATAGTGGTCTCTGGCACCTAGAAAGCACTGAGTGAATATGAGTCGAATGAATGAATGGATGTTTGCCTAGATTCTTTCCTCAAACTCAACAATATAAACCATTTAATCTCCACATAGAAATTCAGCCTAGCTTGAGACCCTAGGACACATCCACTTCGTAATTCAAAATGTTCTAAGTCAGTAGTATGGAGCTGCAGCACCAATTTGACCTCAGAATCTTGTACTAGATTAACCTTGTCTCATAATTATAATAATTTCTTTCTTGTCTTAAATCTCATGATTAACCTTGTGAGTCCATGTTCTGAGTTCCTATATCTGTTTTCTCTTAGTACCCTACAAACTATAACACTGTCTCCAGAATATAGTTCTTACCTTGTTATGGCCATTCTTCATAGTCTGGTTTTTTTCAATACAGTAATTCATGGTGTGTCAAGTTACTCAAAATCAAAACCTAGTAGACTTAGTCAACAAAACTGTGTCTCCCATTAAACCCCTCTCCACCCAAGTTCTATTGGTTGTACTTACCTAGATACTTCTTGGACTCATGGCAATTGTGTTCTCGTATAATCCCTCTTATTCATGTTCTGTTTATTTTTTTCCAAAAATATTACAAGGACTTTCTTGATTTCTGTACCTCTAGTACAGAATTCAGTGAAGAGTTGGAGAATAGAAGTAATGAGGCCAAACCTCATTGGTTTGGAAAAGAAAAATAGAAAGGAAAAAATAGAAAGGAAAAAGGAAAGATAGAAAGGTCCTAGGATATATTAGAAAATATGCAACTTCAGAAAGTTATTTTAAAACAAAGGAACTAGTACGTGTGTTCTCTCAATAAAGAAATGTAAAGAAATGTAAAGGCATTTTAATAAACGTGGACATGTGGTGTTTGGAATGTGTAGCATTTCGCTAACATTTTATTTATTTTTAATAAACTATAAAGGAGCATGAGTTTCTTTATTCTTTTATTCTTAGAGAATTAAAGGAAAGGAAATGGAAATAAAAATTTATTCCATTATTAATTATATGCCACTAATAGGATTTCTACTCTCACCTCAACTTTCTCTTTCATTTTATATAAGGATGACTTTAAATTTCCTTATGATATGTGAAAATTTAATTTCTTTCACTAAATAGTTAACAGACAAAATGATAAATCTGAAAAATTCACAATGGGAATTCTGATGATAACCCAAATACTGAACACAACATTGGGAGTTAATAAAAAGTTTTAAACAATGTATAGGAAGCTCAAACTGAAACGAACCTTATGATAATGGGGAAATAAAAGGAAATGACTTGATTTAAAATTTCCCAAAGAGTTTTCTTTCTCCTCACCCCCTACTTTCATTCCATACTTAAGAATGTTACAGCAGCAAGCACGCATTAGACTAGAGAAACCTGACCTTTGGCACTGTGACCTGATATTGAAGGGTGCTGTTTCTCAAGGGAACGTGTTCCCTTAGGAAACAAAGGAAAGATCTCCCCAAATCAGGTCCCTCAGGATTATTTCCAAGAGGATTAAATGCTTCCAATTTCTACCCCCATTCTCTGAATTCTCCATTAAACTTCCAGAGAAATTTCTACTGATGCAGCTATCTGGTTTCCCTGGAGATGAAACAAGTGTGAGTGTGACTTGGAGTGTAACTTGTTGCTACAGGGTGGTCCTATCATTTCTACCTTCAAGGATATCCAGGAACATTCATTTTCTTTCTTTTTGTTCAGATTTTATTTATTTGAGAAAGAGAGCGAGAACATAAGGATGAGCAAGAGTTGGGGCAGGAGGAAGAGTGAGAGAGAAAGAACAGCCAGCCTTCCCGCTGAACAGGGAGCCAGATACAGGGCTCAATCCCAGGATCCTGAGATCATGACCTGAGGCAGATGCTTAACCAACTCAGCCACCCAGGTGTCCCTTGGACCCCTCATTTTCAAATAGTATTTGCAAGTTTGGTGACTTTATTCTCCTCTATATTCCCCTGTCCCCCCTCAATTTAATAAGCCTCATTTACAGTAAAATGTAGCAGCAAAGTAGAAGAGGGACCATGGAATGATTTACATAAGAGAGAAGTGGGGACGGAGTCTCCTGGAGGCCAACACACTGACAGCCTGACAGTGATTGAAGACAGGGGAAAAGTACCAAAAATGTACAGAAGAAATTAAAAAACAGAGTCTTCTAGGGTCATTTGTTATAGGGGAGGCACTCTTCAGTCTTCCAGAGGACAGCAGAGTATTGCACCCAGCAACAGCTATTGATTTTCCTAATAATGACCCGAGCTATCCAGAAAAGGTTAAGTCATATGCAGAAAAGTAATATTTGAGAAAGATTTCTTTCAAAGGTGATTAAAATTTTAAATTTTGAACTTCTGAAGGAAAAGGCTAGAATATTCACCTAAACAGAATACCACAGTCCCTGAAAATGCCAATGAGATGAAATATTTTAGTTATTCTCTGTCTAGAAACAAATTATAATATGTATTCAGATTAAAACTCAGATTAAATTGTCTCAATAATTAATTTATAAACAGTCTATAAATGCAAACACATGATGTTCTTATATGCCCAAAACATTCTAAGTGTATATGAATATACTTAAGAAAAATGACTAGATAGTTTCCAGTTATAATGAAATCAGAAACTACATATTCTTTGGCTTTGGTAATGTTTGTCATTTTTTTAAGCCAGAAATCCTGTACATTGTATATTTGCAAGGCAACTAATGAATATGCTAGACTTAAAATATATCTATAAAACTATTGGTGCATTACCAAAATTTTAAAATTAATGTATTAATAAAATGCAAATGTACAAATTCATTCATTTAAAAAAAATCTTAGCATAATAGTATGTTGACTTTTTCTCACTTTTTGAGATGATCACCTGGCCCCCAAGCGTCTGAAGGAGTGATAGGTACAGGCTACTTTCTCAAAGCCCCCAGTTGGGAAGGAAATACTATGTCATTGCCTTGGTTTGTTTTCATGAATAGTTGACAGAGTGTTATATATACTTATCTGAGAAGCTAAACATATTAATCAGAAGTTAAAGCAGTTGTACAGGGCAGCCCGGATGGCTCAGAGGTTTAGCGCCACCTTCAGCCCAGGGCGTTATCCTGGAGTCCCAGGATCGAGTCCCATGTCAGGCTCCCTGCATGGAGCCTGCTTCTCCCTCTGCCTGTGTCTCTGCTCTCTCTCTGTCTCTCATGAATAAATAAATGAAATCTTTTAAAAAATAAAAATAAAGCTCTTGTACACTGGGAAACTATCTTGCTCCATTGTATTACCACATTTTTCCTTTATATTCATAGTCTTTCCCTTGCACTAACCTTCATTTTAGTACTCTTCTTGTTTGTTGTTTTCATTTCTTTAGCTCCTGTCATATTTTCATTATCTTACAGTTCAGATTTTTTTCTTTATTTATATATTTACTTTTTAAAGTTTTTATTTAAATTCCAGTTAGCTTACAGTGTACTATTAGTTTCAGGTGTACAATATAGTGATTCACCACTTCCTTTTTTTTTTTTTTTTTTAATTTATGATAGTCACAGAGAGAGAGAGAGAGAGAGAGAGAGAGAGAGGCAGAGACATAGGCAGAGGGAGAAGCAGGCTCCATGTACCGGGAGCCCGATGTGGGATTCGATCCCGGGTCTCCAGGATCACGCCCTGGGCCAAAGGCAGGCATTAAACCGCTGCGCCACCCAGGGATCCCTGATTCACCACTTCCATACCATCTACTAGTGCTCATCACAGCAAGTGCAGTCTTTAACCTATTTAACCCATCCCCCTCTACCCACCTCCCCTCTAGTAAACTATCAGTTTTTTCTCTACAGTTAAGTGTCTATTTCTTGGTTTTCTCTCTCTTCCCCCTCTTTGTTCATTTGTTTTGTTTCTTAAATTCCACATATGAGTGAAATAAAATGGTATTTGTCTTTCTCTGACCTATTTCCTTTAGCATAATACTCTAGCTCCATTCATGTTATTGAAAATGGCAAGATTTCATTCTTTCTTATGACTTATATAGGCACCTCGATGTTTATAGTAGCTATTAGCTACAATAGCCAAATTATGGAAACAACCCAAGTGCCATCAACTGATGAATGGATAAAGATGTGATATATATATGTGTGTGTATATATATATATTATGATTTATATATATATTATAAACTTTAAAAATAATATAATGAAAAAAATTTGAACTGTGAGATAATGAAAATATGACAAGAGCTAAAGAAATGAAAACAGCAAACAAGAAGAATACTAAAATGACGGTTAGTTGC
Organism: Canis lupus dingo; assembly: GCF_003254725.2. Taxonomy (NCBI): domain Eukaryota; kingdom Metazoa; phylum Chordata; class Mammalia; order Carnivora; family Canidae; genus Canis; species Canis lupus. The sequence continues at coordinate 80,837 of NW_026019508.1, read as the reverse complement.
AAGGGAAAGACTAGGAATGTAAAGAAAAATGTGATAATACCTTGGAGCAAGAAAGTTTCCAGTGTTACGACAGTTTTTAACTTCTGATTAATGTTTTGCTTCGCAGGTAAGTATATATAACACTGTCAACTTCTCATGAAAACAACCAAGGCAATGACATATATATATAAAACTTAGATTTTTTTGTACTTATCATTCAAGTATTTGGTTTCTACCAAAAGCTCACTAATTATTCACTTTCTTTATTCTTGCTTTGTATATCCTTTGCTTTCTTCCTGAAAAATTGGTATCTTATATTCCTACTTTATATTCTAAAAATCTTCCCTGGTGGGAATATGCTACGTTTTATACTTCACTTGGTGTTATTTCTTACATTTCAGCACTTTATTGAAAAGATTTTATGTATTTATTTGAGGAGAGAGAAGTGAGCAAGAGAGAGCATGAGCAGAGAGAAGAGCAGAAGGAGAAAGCAGACTCCTCACTGAGCAGGGACCCTGATTCAGGGCTCAATCCGAGGACCCTTGGGTCATGACCTGAGCTCAGGCAGATAGTTAACTGACTAAGCTACCAGATGCCCTTATTACTTCTTTTTAAAAGCTAGTAAGCTATAAGTAACAATAATGTGAGTAATGGAGACGATATTCACAAATATTCCCACAAGACAATGGCTTGTTGTTGAAAACAGGAGAAATTTAACTAAAATGATTTCTCTGTCCTCTATAAGAAACAACACTGCCCTAGAAATGAGCATAAATATGAGTGTTTTGTTCAAAATAAGTTGTGTTGTTTGACATGGTATATGCCTAAACACTGATATAATTTACCCTGATTCACCATTTTTTCTATGTAATTCAGTAGCCCAGTGAATACTGAAAGCTGCCCTCTGGTCAAATGGGTCTTACTACTTAATATTTGCCCAAATGAAACTAATAATTTTAATTAGCATTTTACCTCATTTTTTGTCATTTAATTAATTAAATTGTATATATGAAGATGAAGATATATAGAATTTTCTTCTTTATTGTTTTTAATCTTCAAATCCTTATCCTTTCATCTAGGCAGGCCTTCTTAGTAGTAATTAGGAGGTTGTTGGGGGAGGGAAGTTAAGTGTCTCTGAGTATATGAAAATATTAATAATACAGAAAGACATGACATTATTTTCATTTTTTTCTTTTTTCTTTTTCTCTAATTTTTAAAAATATTTTATTTATTCATGAGAGACACAGGCAGAGGGAAAAGCAGGCCTCCAGGCAGGGAGCCAAGGTGGAACTCGATCCTGGGTCTCCAGGATCACACCCTGGGCCGAAGGCAGTGCTAAACTGCTGAGCCACCCGGGCTGCCCATTTTTCCCCAGTTTGAAATTTTACTTCATTTTCAAACCATCCTCTATAAATCATTCTTATTTTGATTAACCGCATTTTTGTATTCTTATTGCTTATTATTTTCTATTCTGGGTATCCTTACAATGATCATTGATTTAATTCTATTATGTACAATTTGAGACCACACTTGTTCCTTGGTAGACTCTTTGGTAGGATCCTATTATACAATTAGATTCAGAAATACTATTTAGTAGAATTATTTATATTCTTCAAACATGGTTTCCAATTATTTGAAAAGTGTTTTTTGCTTTTCATGTTCATTTAAATTTTAACCTAATTCCCCTATTAATGAAAAAAAATGCATTCTCATGGCATCTTATTTTCAGAAACAAGAGTAAAAATAGAAATCACATAGGAGAGTAAAGATGCATTCCCAAGAGTGAATGAAAGTAGATCACAGCTGCCTCAAAATAACAAAATATTGATCAAGGTTTTGTCAAAGGTAACAAAATGCATTAAATATGAGCATGAAAATTTTGAGACAGCATGTTGAAAAGCTAGAAAGGGGGCAAGAAAGGGAAGATGCTGGGGGAGCGGACAGCTGAGTTGTTAGAGAGAGAATGGACTTTGACAGGCCTTGCCAAGGGGCACAGGGATTTCCAGTTGTAGAACAGTCATTTGAATTTTTGTGTGTGTGTGTGTGTTAGCAATCCACTTTCAAGTACAAGAATTGGTACTATGCTTGAAGGAATTAAATGGTGCTACAATACTGCAGTTTTCAGAGTGCTACATTGCTCCAATCCTCAGAGCAGGTTGATTGTCTGATGGAGTTGTTTGCATCCTAAGCTGCACTTGTGTATTCTAGAAAGTTCTGATCTCTTTGGTGTCAACCAAACCATACCATCATGTCTATCACATTTTCTGACAAATAACATTGAAATAGAGTCTGTGGGAAACAAAAGCAAAAATGAACTATTGGGACTTCATCGGGATAAAAAAACTTTTGAACAGTAAAGGAAGTAATCAACAAAACTGAAAGTCAGCCTATGGAATGGAAGAAGATATTCACAAATAATATGTTAGATAAAGGGCTAGTATCCAAAGTCTATAAAGAACTTACCAAACCCAACACCCCAAAAATGAAAAAAAAATCCAGTCAAGAAATGGCAGAAGACATGAACAGACTTCACTGAAGAAGACATACAAATGACTAGACTCTTAACTCTAGGAAACAAACAGAGGGTTTCTGGAGAGGAGGTGGGTGAGGGGATATGGTAATTGGGTGATGAGCTTTAAGAGGGCATTTGGTGTAATGCACACTGGGTGTTATATGCAACCAATGAATCATGGAATCTACTCCTGATACTAATAATATAGTATATGTTAACTAAATTGAATTTAAATAAATTTTTTTAAAAACCCAATCTATCCTCATTTGTAGCAAAAAAAAAAAAAAAAAAAAAAAAGTTCTAAAACTATGTTAAAATGCAGAAGATAGCCAGCAAAGAATTGTCAGTGTTCCAGATGACCAAAGCATTGGTAGGGATCCAAGGAAAGCAGAGTTATTTGTCCAAGTATATAGTTGAGACTCAGGAATTAAAAGTGCAAATGCTAGCCTTGTATTTGCCATAACTTGGTTTTCGACCTTTACTAAGAAGGCTGTAGGAGAACATGAGCACTGTATTTAAACGACTGATGAGTTACATATGATAGAGAAATGAGACTTGGTCTGAGTGACCTTTAAGGAGTGGAACTAGACAAATAATAGATAAAGAGATGAAGACTGTGGCTTGATATAAAGAAATGTTTTCTAATAGCCAGGGCTAATGAAATAATAATCTATTATTAGAATGCATTGGTAAATAGTTGCTGGAATGCCAAACATGGGCTAAGAGCTCTCTTGGCAGTGCTGTTCTAAAGGGGATATACACATGGATAAATATTTGGCCTGGAATAACTACAACATCAAAACATCAAATACAACACTAGATGTAATGGTTAATTTTATGTGTCAACATGGGGCCACAGGTTGCCCAAATATCTGGTTAAATGTTGTCTCTGGGATGTTCGAGGTGTTTCTGGAAGAGATGAGCATTTGAATTTTTGAACAAAGTCAAACGGATGGCTCTCTCAAAAGTGTGTGGGCATCATCCAGTTTGTTGAAAGCCTAAGTAGAACAAAAAGATTGAGGATGATTGAGCATGCTGTCTGCCCTGCTGAGCTGGGACATTGATGTTCTACTACCCTTGGGCGCTCCTGACTCTCAGACCTGACTATCCTATTAGTTTTGTTTTTCTGGAGAACCCTGAACACTGGGCACCATGCTTTGCACACACTATAATTTTCACAGTGATTTTCTATAATTTCACTATAATTTTCTTTGCTGAGAGTATTCTTTTAATCCTTTTTACAGAGGAGGAATCTGAAGCTCAAAGATGTTTAGTAACTTGTAGGAGGTCTGTCAGGTAGTAAGTGGCAAATTTGAAGTTGCTTCCAACATTTTTTGACAGTTTGTGCTTGGAATAACATTTTTCCATTGGAAAAGTTTCAATTGGTGCAAGGTCAATGTTGCCCTATTTTTCGTTAACTGGATGGTTGGCTCCAAGTCTCTGCTCTCCTAGTTGTGCCTCTGTGACTTTCAAGATCCTTCTGACCATAATATCCCATCATTCTAAACCAGTGTTAACTAATGGATACTTAGAAGAACACAGGAGATTGAAATTCCACCACCAACCTCAAAGAAGAAGGAACATTGTGAGGTCTTGAAAAATAGAGAATACTACCTACCATATTCTTCTTGAAAGATTTATATTACAAATTTGTATTTTAAAGTTTTGAGAAGTCTTGCAATGAAGAAACTTGTATAAATTTGTATTTCTGGCATTTTTCAAATTTGCTAGACTGTGGAACTAATTGTCATGGAACTCTATTAATATCTCCCCAGAGCCAGTGTTTTGGAGTACATGTTTGAAACAGCATTAACATTCAACCCTCCATGCCTCCATTGTATACCATGAAAGTCAAGTGATTGAGCTAGATGGCCTTTAAGAGTTCTTGCAGCCTACAATGTGTAGTACTGGTATTGTGTCCACATAGCCAGCTCTACTGAGTAACCACTAGGACTCAGCCTCTAGAAGCCTGGCCACATCACCTCTACCTCAAAGTAAACCAGCAAAGAGAGACTACGGGAGGTAAAAAAGGCAAAAAGTGATTATGCCCTCAAGTCCAGTATTATACCTACTATGATTTAAAAAACAATTTCTTAAATTTCTCTTTGCATAACAATAAGTGCTTAACATCCCTTTAACCATACACAAAAAAGTATTTTATTATGTATATCAACATAGTCATACCAGGAATTAAAGAATATTAAATTGGAAATTTCAAGAGAGATGGTAGGATACGATAGAAATTAATGACAGTAGTAATGATAATGAAAGTAGCAATAAGAAACCTTTACTATATAGTAGGCTCTATTCAAAGATATATATAGATATAGAGATAGAGATAGAGATATATAATCATTTAATCTTCACAAAAACCTATAAAGTAGATGTCATATCATTATTGTTTCCAATTATGTAGATGAAGACACTGAAGGAAGCTCAGGAAAGTAAAGTAACTGCATCCCAAACCCAGTAAGTGTCAAGAAGCTGGCATGGAAGAGTAGGAGGGTATGAAAGGGGGAGAAAAGGTTTGTGAAAAGAAAGTTATGGGGATCCCTGGGTGGCTCAGAGGTTTCGCGCCTGCCTTCAGCCCAGGGCACGATCCTGGAGTCCTGGGATCGAGTCCCGCATCGGGCTCCCTGCGTGGAGCCTGCTTCTCCCTCTGCCTGTGTCTCTGCCTCTCTCTCTCTCTCTCTCTCTATGTCTATCATAAATAAATAAATAAATAAATAAATAAATAAATAAATAAATCTTTAAAAAAAAGGTTATGCTATGACTCCACCCCAACCAAAGTGGACTGATGAAGGGAAATTAACCCCCATTACCTCTGAGGTAATGAAACTGTAATATATACAGTTAACCCTTGAATGATGTGGGGGTGTGGGATGCTAACCTCCCCATGCAGTTGAAATTCACATATAACATTTGACTCCTCAAATATTTAACTACTAATAGCCTACTGTTAACCACAAGCCTTACTGATAACACAGTTGGATAATACATATTTCATATGTTAAATGTACTATGAACTTCATTTTTATAATCAAGTGTTCTGGAGAGAATAAAAGGCTCTTAAGAAAGTCATAAGGACTCCTATTACTGTCCAGGGGCAAACCTCTGTCTCTCCTGACACGCAGCCTCCAAGCCACCTGCACAGTATTCTTGGCTCATCAGTGGGAGACCCCAGCCATCCATACAGGAGCTCTTTATCCCCAACATCACTGAGAATGATAGTGGATCCTATACCTGCCCCATCTAGAACAATGGCACCCACCTCAATAAGACCACAGTCAAAACTATCACAGTCTTTTATAAGAGCATCCCTGGAGCATCTACACTGAACACCAGGGCGAAGGTCTGTCCGCCTTTCAGAAAAGAGCCTAGAAAACTTATTTCCCATGTGCTTGTCATAAGCAAATCCCAAATCTGTCCATCAACTCTCTGATTACATGTCTGCAGGCACTTCCTCTCCTTAACTCTCAGATTTCTCATGGCACCTTGGGTCCAGCCTGGAATATGAAGAGAGGAATTGTCAGCCCCAGAAAGCCCCACACATAAAAGGGGGTTTTGCAAATGGGGAAGAAAAAAGGGTCCCCTGGGTGATTGTCATTTGTTGTTGAATTGCAGAAGCTCTTTATATATTCTGCAGATTAACCTCTTACCGGATATGACTTGCAAATATTTCCATCTAATCCATGTGTTGCCCTCACTTTTTTGTTTTGTTTTGTTAGTGAACTTTAGTTGACACACAATGTGACTTTTGTTTCCTGTGTACAACATAGTGATTGAACAAACATATATGTTATGCTCTACTCTACACCATGCGGCTCCCATCTGTCACAATGCAACCCCATTAAAATACCATTGAGTATATTTCCTTTGCTGTACATTTCATCCCTGTATTCTATTCATTCCGTAACTAGTGTTATGACTCTCTGGATTGTGTCTTTTGATGCTCAGAAGTTTTCCATGTTGATGCAATCCAATTCATCTATTTTTTTATTTTGTCGTCTTTGCTTTGGGTGTCATATCTAAGAAATCACTGGGGAATCTCTTTTCAGTGAGTTTTTCTTTTGCATTTTCTTCTAAACCTTTTACAGTTTGGACTTTTATGTTTGGATGTTTGGTCTTTTAATTTCTGTACATGGTGTAAGGTCAGGTCCAACTTCATTCATTTGCATGGATAGCCACTGTTCCCAACACCATTTGTTCAATACATTTTTTTTTCTCCATTGAATGGTCATGACAACCTTATTGAAAATCATCTGGCCACATATGTCAAGGTTTGTGTCTGGGGTGCCAGTTCTATTCCATTGATCTCTATGTCTGTCTTCATATCCCACCCCCATTATATTGGTTACTGTAACTTTGCAGTCAGGAAGTAGGAGTCCTCCAACTTTCTTCTTTTTCAAAATAATTTTGGCTTCTTGAGGTCCCTGAGATTCCATGTGAATTTTGGAAATTCCTATTTTTGCAAAAAATTTCCTTAAGAATTTGATAGGAATTCACCTGGCTGGCTCAGTTGGTGGAGTATTGGTTTCTTGATCTAGGGGTTATAGGTTTGAGTTCCACTTTGGGTGTAGAGATTACAAAAAATAAATATTAGAGGCACCTGGGTGATTCAGTCAGTTAAGCATCTATCTTATCCTCAGGTCATGATCCCAAGGTCCTGAGGTGGAGCCCCGTGTTGGGCTCCCTCCTCAGAAAGGAGTCTGCTTTGTACCTCTCCCTCTGCCCCTCCCCTTTCTTGTGCTCTCTCTCTCAGATTAATTAATAATCTCTCTTTAAAAATAAAATAGGGCAGCGGTTAATAAAATGGGTGGCTCAGCGGTTTAGCACCAGCTTCAGCCCAGGTTGTGGTCCTGGAGACCCGGGATCAAGTCCCACAGTTGGGCTCCCTGCATGGAGCCCGCTTCTCCCTCTGCCTGTGTCTCTGCCTCTCTTTCTCTCTGTATCTCTCATGAATAAATAAATGAAATTTAAAAAATAAAATAAAATCTGAAAAGAAAAAAAGTCATAAGGAAGAGGAAAAACATTCACAGTACTATACTATATTTATCAATACCATGAATTTATGTCATCTGTTTATAAGACAAATTGTCAGTACCTATATCGATATTGTCTTATATAAAACAAAACATTTTGTATTACTAACACTAGATATAAAAAATAGAACGATAATGTGAAAAAAATCCTATTCATTTCCAGGTAAAATGCTTCATACATTGATAACAAAGAGGCAGCAATATGATTGCTTTATGGTAGCCTAGTGTAATTGATAAGATTCCTTCACAGTAGCCTAGTCTATACACTAATGAATGAATCATAAAATTTTTATGGCATACAGTATCACAATCATATTCATAATAGGGTATTGGAAACATTGTTACATTTTATAAAAAGCACCTGTGATGATAAACTGATACACAGTTTCTCCAGTAACTATACAGAGTTAATTATTTCTTAATTTTTTGGATATTTCTAGTGACACAGTTTATCTGAGAGTTTTTTCAAATTACTACAACCTCCAAAAATTGTTCCAATATATTTCTTGAAAAACATCCACATATAAGTGGGCCTGTGCAGTCAAATTCATGTTGTTCAAGGGCCAACTATATATTCAATAGAATAGTATTCAGCTATAAGAAAAAGAATTCAATCTTGTCATTTGCAACAGTATGGGTAAACCTCAATGGCACTAAACTAAGTGAGATAAGTAAGAGAAGGACAAACGCCGTATGTTTGTGTCTCTGATATATGGAATCTAAAACAAAAATAAAGAGGCTCATAGAGTACCGATTGGTGTTTGCGAGAGGTGGAGTGGGGTTAGAATGGGAGAAGGGAGTCAAAAGATATAAAGGAAAAAACATTAAAATATGTAATGACGGGATCCCTGGGTGGCGCAGCGGTTTGGCGCCTGCCTTTGGCCCAGGGCGCGATCCTGGAGACCCGGGATCGAATCCCACATCGGGCTCCCGGTGCATGGAGCCTGCTTCTCCCTCTGCCTGTGTCTCTGTGCCTCTCTCTCTCTCTGTGACTATCATAAATAAAAATAAATAAATAAATAAATAAATAAATAAATAAATAAATAAATAAATAAAATAAAATATGTAATGAGCAGTAAGTCTTTCTGGAAGACAGGAAACCGGAGAAAGAGAACACAATTTTATTAACTTAATCAAATTCTATTGTAATCATTTGCTTATAAGTCTTTTCAACTGGACTATAAGTCTATTAAAGATTTAAATTATTATTTAACTATCTTAAGAGAGTTTATTATTTATAGTTATAGCACTAGAACCCACAGTGTCTGCCGCATAGTAATCAATAAATCACTACTGGAAATGGGTAAAAAAGATTAATCTCCAAAATATATAAGGAACTCCTACAACTCAAATGAATAAATAAATAGATAATGCCTAATAGCCCAATTAAAAAATGGTCTATGGACTTAAAACATTTCTTCAAAGATAATCTGCAAATGGCTAACAGTTATGTGAAAAAATGCTGAACGTTACTTATCATCAGGGGTATGTTTGACTACTGATGAGATGGAATATATGATGGTGTTTTCATGCAAAGATTGTTTACTATAAAGGAAGAACCCAGTTAAGTGTCTGACTTCTGACAGATACAGGCACTGTCAGCCCTGGAAGTGGGGCCCAACCACTGGACTTATGCTGTTGGATGCTGGAAAACATTTTCAACTCTCTCTGCTTCTTTAGGTTAATCTGTCCAGATTCAAAGTCTTCAGCAAGGGTGTCTGATTGAGATTGGGTCACATGTCTGTACTCTAGCTACCCGGGCTCAGAGTGATGGGCTTTTTTCCATATCACTGGAATGGGAAACAGGATCTTTATTCTCACAATATTCACACAACGATGGACTTCTTAAACAGAGAGAAGGGGTTAAAATGCTGGACAAGCAGTAACATCCTGCCCAGATGCAGTATCATAGGCACTTGGCAAAGGGCAAAGGTCCTCATAGGAGGTGTGCTTGAAAAGTAGTGACATCTAGGTTATTATTGTTAATATAATTCATTCTGTTAGTATTCAGGGTCTTCTTAGACCTTGGAAATTTTATGATACATTTACAAATATGTATAAAGGATGAGGAAGAGAGTAAAATGAAAATTAGAAATGGTGAGATTTTTTTTTTTTGATAGAAAAAACAGCCCACATACATGAGAAACAGATGCAAAGACAGCAGAAAATGTAGAGGAAATTATGGGAGGGGTATGTTAAGCTGAATACAAGGGCACGTAAACTGCAAGACAAGGGGAAATTTTATAGAGCAGTCATTTTAACTATATATTAAAACTTTATCGGTGCCATAAAATCCAAACACTATAAACGTGAATTCGTTGTTAAAAGTACACCATCACATACAAAGATAAATTGAATTTGTATGTAAAAGACATAAACCAGTGTAACATTTTAGAAAATGTTTATACATTTAGAGAATATATATAGAATACGGTATAGTCATAGTCTCTCTCTCTCTCTCTCTCTTCCTGGTTTTTCTCTCTTCCTATCTTTGTCCATTCTGTCTTACTCACTTTTCCTTTCACTTATTGTTGTGCCTGTCTTAATTCTTTTACTTCTCAGTCTACACATACACCCACTCTTAATCTGTATCTGTAATTCAGACCTAATCCCTGGGTCTAAACCTAGATATAGCCTCCATGTGTGTTGTCCTTGAAAGAAACATAAACAAAAATTCTCCTAACTAGAGCACAGCATCTCCTCAAAACTTGTCACCCCTGTAGTCCCAATATTAGTAAACATCATACCTATTAACATGGTTGCCCAAGTCAGAAACATAGGAGTCACCCTTGATTCCTCACAACATTCAAGTAATCATCCAATCCTTCCAATCCTAACCCCCTAAATAACATCTTCATCCTCTGGTCTATTCCCAGTATCATTGTCGTTGTTCACATTCTAACCGTGTCAGAGAACACCGAAAGTACCCTTACTGGCTTTTTTTCTCTTGGGACTAGAGTAATCTTTTATCCAAATCTAATAGGGTTACTTCTCGGCTCAAATAGCTTCCATCAACTTTTCCGTAAAATTCTTTTTATGCTATAGAAGGATACGATCTTTCTCATCCCTGGCAGCTTCCACTTCATTAATTCCTCCAACATATGCAGATTCCTTCAAGTTGCTCTAAAATGTTACTGTCATCCACATGAACATGACGTTGTGCTTGGATTTCCTTCTGCTCTCCTCTAGGGTGTGGCAAAATTCTGTTCATCTCCAAACAGATTTCAATATGCTTTGTACCTGTGCTTTCTTATGGTTTTCATCATAGTAATTATAGTAATTACAAAATTATATTTTTGTTGTCCATAGTAATTATAGAATTATATTTTCATTGTCCTTTTTGTCTCTCTGTCAGACTTATACTCTCAGTACAGTTAACAGGATATAGTAGGTATTCCGTGAATTGTTGCTGCATAGAATGGTTAAAGAATATTTCACTGTGTAATTGTATTTTTTTATTTAAATTCAATTAGCCAACATATAGTACACCATTAGTTTCAGATGTAGTGTTCAATAACTTATCAGTTGTGTATTACACCGAGTGCTCATCACATCACTTGCCCTCCATAATACCCATTACCCAGTTACCCATCCTGCCACCCACCTCCCCTCCAGCGACCCTCAGTTTGTTTCCTATAGTTAAGAGTGTCTCGTGGTTTTTCTCCCTCTCTGATGACTTGCCATTCAATTTTCCCTCCCCTCTTCGATGATCCTCTGTGCTGTTTCTTCTATTCTACATATGAGTGAAACCATATGATAATTGTCTTTCTCTGGTTGACTTATTTCACTCAGCATAATATCCTTCAGTTCTATTTACATTGATGTAAATGGTAAGTATTCATCCTTTCTGATCGCTGACTAATATTCCATTGTATATATGTATAGACCACATCTTTTTTATCCATTCATCTGTCAAAGGACATCTGGGCTCTTTCCATAGTCTAGCTATTGTCGATATTGCTTCTATTAACATTGGGGTGTAGGTGCCCCTACAGATCACTGCATTTGTATCTTTGGGGTAAATACCTAGTAGTGCAATTGCTGAGTCTTAGGGTCATTCTATTTTCAAGTTTTTGAGGAACCTCCATACTGTTTCCCAGAGTGGTTGTACTAACTTGCACTCCCACCAACAGTGTAAAGGATTCCCCTTTCTCTACATCCTTGCCAACATCTGTCATTTCCTGACTTGTTAATTTTAGCCATATTGACTGGCGTGAGATGGTATCTCATTGCGGTTTTGATCTGTATTTCCCTGATGCAAAGTGATGTGGAGCATTTCTTAACGTGTCTGTTGGCCATTTGTATTGTGATTATATATGTTAACCAGTGTTAGTTCCATGTAGTCTTTTTCTTTAAAGGATCATGTTTGTGTTCATTATCTTAGTGAACAATTCTTTATCCATCCATTTCCCTAAACTCGAAAGCCAGAGATCACTCTTGAAATATCTTTCTCCCTCACCTCCATATCCATTCTAACACCAGGGCCAATCAACATTACTTTTTAAACATTATTTAGGTCCTCTAATTTTTCCTTAGTTCCACCATTACCATCCACCTAGTGTAAGATGCATTATTTCTTCCTGGATTGCTACAGTAAGTCTCCTAAATAATTTATTTACATATATTCTAGACTCCCTCCACTCCAATTTTCATGTAGCATCCAGCATTTTTTCAAAACGCAAAGCCGGCCCACCTGCTCTTCCACTGTCACCCCACCCACACCAGAAACACACACAAATCCATGGATCTATGACTTAGAATAAGGAATGGAAACAATCTGGTTTTCCATCATGTGGAATATTTATACATAAAATGTGGAGAAACACTGAGTATTATGCAACAGAAAAAACAGATTCCATGTACTCCTAATAATATAAAGGATCTAAAGAACATGGTTCTAAGTAGAAAATATAAGAAACTAAACAAAATCTGTAGCACAAAACCATTTTCATGACTTTAAATTGTATTCATACAAAACAACGTGAATATCAACAAGTATATATTCAAACACGAATGTATATTTTTATACTTCCAGCTCCTATTCCCTATTTTTTTTATCCTTAGCACTTAACATCTAATCAACTTATGTTTTACTTATTTATGTCATTATTTCTCTGTTTTCCTCATTATAAATGTAAGCTACCATAAAGGTCTTTAATCTGTTTGGTTCACTACCATTTTTTTTTAATTCTTAGAGTGATAAGTGGCACAAAGACAGCGCTCAATAAATATCAGTCCAATGAGTGAATTTTTATTTGATACATTAAAATATTTGACCATAGTGTATGTATGGAAAAATAGGAGTCACTATGAAGATAAAAGATAATCAGTTAATTGTCAATGACACAAATGAACAATAAATAAGGGCAGAGGAGATGAAAATCCTTGGATGATCTTCAAAACCCTTTAGTCTATACCTGTGTCTGAAGCATCATGTCTCCCAGTGCTCTGCCCACCCACCAATATATTTCAGCCACCTTCCCTCAGTTCCTGAAATGCCCTGTTTCCTGACACCCCAGGATTACCATGCCTATTGTTTTGTCTACAGAATTTTCCTTACCCACACTTTCCTCTCCCCAGTAGTTCTTTGCTCCAGTTAAATCCTACTTCTCCTTTAGACACCCACTCAAAAGCCACTTCCTCAAGAAATCGTTCCTGATTCCTTTAGTCTACAATGCTGCCATGGAGTATTGTAATCCATCCTATGTCTTTGGCTATCTGTATATCTACATATCAAATGTCATTAGACATTCATTTTTAAGTCATTTCATTAGTTCCAATATTCTTTACCAGTCTATAAGCCATACAAAGTCAGGAACTGTTACTGGTTTTGTTCATTATTATATTCCTGGTGCCTAATACACTACCTGGCACACAGTAGGTATTCAATACATATTAGCCGTTTGAATGAATAAATCTCATAAGATTTATATATTTCTTTGTAGCTTTTAAGAAAATAGAAATGTTGTCTGCCATAATTCCCGTAAATCAGGAACGCTTTACCTTTTGGAATTTTTAGTCTATTTCAAGGTCTCTTTCTTTTAAAATGACCTTCATACAGGTCTTATTGTCTCATTGGAAATGACATCAAGATCACCAGCCTAGATAAGATTTCCCCAGAATAGACACCTAGTAGAGCTAGAAGGCAACAGACTCAAATTTTAAATTAAGAGGAACCTATATTAGAGCATCATTTCCTGTCATTCATTAACTTGCTCCTTTAAGAAAAAATTTAAGTTAATTATGTATAAGAAAATTAATATTTCCTTTGCCTTTGAGCCAGATACTATGCCTTGTTCAGCTTAAAATTTTGTAAAGGATTTAGTACTTTTCATTATCAGGTTTCTTGGCACTCCTCAGTGTTTCTGTCAGTTTAATTAGAAAAAGTACAGGAGGTCTTTGATGACTGAAAGATTGAGTCCCTACACCCAGTAACTGGTGCTTGGGATTGCTTATTGTAAAAGGAGCTGGCTTTTCAAAGTCAGGAAGCTAATGCTTTGATCAGATTGCTCTTAAAATCACCATTAATTTTCCTCATTATTGTAATTCTTGGTTGAACAATTAATTGCAACTCCTTTTCTAGAGGTGAAAGCGAAGAATAAATGAAACTTGATGAACAAAATCTAAATGATATGACTTACTTTTAAAAATGATGTTCCTAACCTATATGCAGGTTTATTGTTTTTCTAATGATATATTTGATAGAAAAAATTTATCTGTTTAAATGATCAAAGTAAGCATAAAAAACATTCTATGAAAAGATATTCTCTCCATTTCTTTCTGTCTGTGCTCCCCCATCTCACATAATTATATGCCTGGTTCTTTCCTAATGTGTCCAATCTCATTAAATAAGTCAGTTTGCCTATATTTCCTGTCCCTTTCCTTTGTCTTATTCTTGTGAAAATGCTCTTAAATAAGAGAACATAGCATTTCCACTCAGTTTTGAATGGAGACTAAGTCAAATGCTCACAAAGACTTACTTCAAAGTATTCAAGACAAGAAATCTTCCAAAAGGTGAGAAAAGGTTTTTGATCTTCTGGAACTTACAATATATGGAAAGGAAGGAGAGAAGAGAAAAAGATTATATTCTTGCAGAATTTGGGTTAGAGTATGATAGAGTTACCTTTCAAATCCTTACAACAGTTTGACAGTAGAACTATCTATGTAGCTTTGATTGTGAGATGGATTCTGATAATTCCTCGTTCAAATCTAAGAGATTCAGCTAAGTAGGAATCTAGCTCATCTGCTTCTTCATTACAAGAGGGCAGTTTCTGTGCTGATTATATTATATGTGCATGGGAACAAGCCTACATGATTTACAAACAATTTAAGCTTAATATTTCCTGCTTGTATTTGTTTGTTTGTTTGTTTCCTTAATGTAAATCCTTCAAATGTGTTACAGTGTTTCATAGGTTAGATTGCAAAGTGTAAAGATTTGAACTTCTTTGCTTTGGAAGAAGAAAGTTTGGGAAACTGATTGTGTCCAGGGTAAAGGGGAGCTATCATTGCCCCAAACATTCAGCCATTAACATTTTTAGAAGTTGAAATTACATTAGCATCCAGTAAGGATGCAGAATTTGAATATATCCTTTTTTTTTTTTTTTTTTTTTTGGTCTTTTGGTCAGAATTTGAATATATCTAAAAGATGCTCCAAAGTACTGAAAGAAAACAGGATTTTTGCATTATCTCAAAATAAACAACCAACATTTCCTGAAATGAGGCAGCCAAGATTTCTAAGACTTTTTACACAAAATATATGAAATGCTGGTTCTCAGCAGATGAACTTCAGAAAGGATGCCAAGAATATTCTTGTTAAAAAAAAAAAAACAAGACTGATTGCCCAAGAACCCACATTTTCAAATTTTTGACACCATTGAGGGGAATATTTACTTTATTAAAATACACATTTGCTTTACTATACAATATAGAAGGATGAATCAGATTCAAGAATTAAAGTTGTGGGGCACCTGAGTGGCTCAGTCAGTTTTATATCAGACTCTTATTTCTACTCAGGATATGATATCAGGGTGATGACCCTGGACACCACATTGGGCTCTGTGCTCAGTGAGGAGTCTGCTTGAGATTCTCTCTCTCTCCCTCTACACCCCCAAAGTAAACAAATATTTTTTAAAATGAATTAAATTTGCATCTTTCCATAAGGTTTTGCCAGATAAGTATATTTTATTTTATTTTTATTTTAACACAGTAGTGTATGAACATGTTTAAAAAGTCAAGTAGATTTAAAAAAAAAAAAGTCAAGTAGAGCAAAAAGGCCAATGTTCAATAACAAGTGTGACCTATTATACCTGTTACCAACCTACATTCTCCTCTTTTAAGAATATCACTTTCAGCTGATTAATTCAATCTGATATGTGACTATATATTTTAAAGTAATATTCATGTACTTTTATTTGTTGGTTTATCTATTTTAGAAATTATATTTTGATTCCTAATCTAGTGTATGAATTTTTAGCTCTTTTCCATTTACATACCACATTTACCTCCCCCCTCCCCTCATAGGTAATGACATTTTTAAAATTAAATTTACTCATGGTTTATTTTATTATGCTTATGTAAGTATGATTCACTCCTAAGACAAGTGGTATGCTTGAATGTATTTTTTATGTATGTATTTGTATGTATATATGATTTTATATATTCTTTTTTCCTGAATTAATAACTTATTTTACCACTAACTTAATTTTCTTTTTTAAAAAAAAATTTTATAAAGATGTTTCTGTTTTTGAAAGAGAGCATGAGCAGGGGGATGGGCTGAGGGAGAGAAGCAACAGACTCCGCTAAGACAGGAAACCCAACATGGGGATTGACCCCAGGACCCTGAGATCATGAGCCGGAGGCAAATGCTTATCCGACTGAGCCACCCAGGCGCCTCGCATTTGCTTCACTTTCTAATGTAATGCTAAATTTTTCAGATGTACTAATAATTTTACAACATGCTGGTGGATACTACTTTTGACATAAACCCATAGGATGATTTATAGATATCTTTTTCCCCTTCCTGCTTCAATCTGCCAATCATTCTTTTGTATGGTATTATGTTATTTCATGAATATACCATGTTTATTTTAAAACACTTTTCTTCTGTTCCCAGAACAGTCTCTCCTTCCCTTGGTTTGTGCTTTTCTGTTTATTTTGGTCTCTAGATATTAGAGATTTCTACACAGGCCATGTGATTCTTGGTTGTGTGTATTCTAATACAAGGCTGTGAGACCTAGTTTTGAGGTCTTACACCTCTCCATGTTAGGGAAGAGGGCTGTTTGGACCGGTGGGCTTTATTCAGGGGGACCGGCCAGAAGCCTGGTGCCTCTCAGTGGGGAAAGGAAGCATCTTCAAACTTCAGTGTTGGTAGGTACATTTGCCTAGGGCCATTCGATTTCTCCAGAGAAGAGTATTGAAGCCTCTTGCCTTGGAGTTTATGCCTATTGCCTGTATCCTGGGTGCTCCAGAGTGAGGGAAGGTTGCTGACAAGTCAAGCGCTTCAGTGAGCAAACTTTGCTTAACTGTCTTGTTTCAGCTTTGCGCTTAAACCCAGCTACCTTCAGGGGGTCCACAGTATATATAGGTTGATTCTCTTCTGTGACGTTATGCAGGCTGTAGATTTCTGCTAAGATTAGTTAACTCTATTTTTTTATTCTAAAATTGTGCCGCTGTCCTTGCTCCTCTCTTCTCTCCTTTCCTCTTTTTTTTTTTTTTCTCCCTTTCTTTATTCCTCTGATATAATTATAGTAAGGCTTTGGAACAATAAAATTGTCCTCAATTATCCATGTATTTATCTAGGTAAATTTAAAAGATTATAAAGATATGATAACATTTTTTATGGAGTTACCAAGATATTTACGAAAAAAGATATCCTATGGCATTGAGGAGTTAGGATAGAAGGTTGGGTATGTAAGCATTCTGCTTAAAGGATTCTGATTGACTCTTCAACTTCTGTGGAAAATTCTGTATCCTATATAGGAAGAGGCACAAGTCCAAAGTTCATAGGAAAGAATTTCTCTGAGAAATACAGTGTTCAGAAAATGCCCTGTGACAACCCCATACAGGAAGAGCAAGCAGGAGTAAAGTCTTATCCTCCCAGTAGGTGTGAGTAACAAGGCCTGTCTATGCAACTGTCAGTGTCACTCTGGAGAAGGATTCAAGATCTCAAATTAGGAGAGAACCTGAGGGTGCAGCCCAGGTGACTCAGCGGTTTAGTGCTGCCTTCAGCCCAGGGTGTGATCCTGGAGACCTGGGATCGAGTCCTGCGTTGGGCTCCCTGCATGGAGCCTGCTTCTCCCTCTGCCTGTGTCTCTGCCTCTCTCTGTGTCTCTCATGAATGAATTAATAAAATATTTTTTAAAAAGGAGAGAATCTGAGACCTCAGTACAGGAATTACTGGAAGCCAGACAGGGCATATAGCAGTATTCATTCCAAATCTAGGGGTTTCAGAAGACTGCCTAGGAGTTTGCCAGTTAGGGCTATTGTTCACTGTAAGAGTAGAGTGAAAGAAATAGTCACATTGTTTTGGTAGCAATTAAAATGTTTAAAAAATAGCTTTATAAAATTCTTATGTTAGTTCAAACCTGTCTATTTTATTCATTCTGGCCTTTCTTGGTTCCTGGACTCTGAATATTTGTCAGAGACTGAGGAGAGGAATGAAATGGCAATCCATTGGTAATCTCCAATGGATAAGGGAGATTCTGGTTTACTTTTATATGCTAGATTATGAATGGTTTTTTTGTTTTTAAGATTTTATTTATTTATTCATGAGAGACACAGAGAGAGAGAGGCAGAGACACAGACAGAGGGAGAAGCAGGCTCCATGCAGGGAGCCTGACGTGGGACTCAATCCCAGGTCTCCAGGATCAGGCCTTGGGCTGAAGGCGGCACTAAATCACTCAGCCACCCGGGCTGCCCTATGAATGGTTTTTTACACAGATATGGAAAGAATTTTAATGAAGGTGAAATGGTGTCCTCAATGTATACAAAAGTACAAAGGGATAGTGAAAAGATAGGGTATAAAATTTATGCAAATCATAAAAAGAATAGCTATATGGAAGTTTTCATTTTCAAAACTTGATTTTTACTGGAACAGATTTTAGAGGTATTCAAGAACAAGGTCATATTCTATGAGTGCACGCAACACTAATGTTTCTGTGCTTTAACTGTTACATATGAAGCCTATATTCATTTAATTGCACCAAGTCTGCATTTCCAGCCCTAAACTCTGGAGCCATGGATCTAATGCATTTTTGACATCTCCACTTGGATGCCCCATAAGAATTCAACTCAGTATGTTTGAAGCTAGATCATCATCTTCTTCCAAACCTGTCCTGGGGTACCTATCTGTCCCTGTGAATGGTAGCTAATATCCCAAGACAAAATGTCTATCGACTTTGGTGTCTCTTTTCCTCCAAATAACCAAATACTATATATCCTGGCAATTCCACTTCTTAAATTATTCTTTAAACATGTCCACTTTCCATTCTCACTTTCCAACAGCTTTTTTTTTTTTTTTTGGTCATTAGAATCTTTATTCAAATCAAAAGCAACACTACCAAACCTTTCCCATTTTCCCAAACTTGCCACACTTTAATCGTTCACTGTAACCATAGTGATTTCTCTCTAGTACTAATCCAATCATTCACTACCTTGCTTAAAAATCCTTCAGAGCAGGGAGCCTGGGTGGCTCAGTTGGCTAAGCATCTGACTTCAGCGTAGGTCCTGGTCCCAGGGTTCTGAGATCAAGCCCAGCAGCATCTAGCTCCCTACTCTGTAGGGAACCTGCTTGTCCCTCTCCCTTACCCACCTCCCCAAACGCTTGTGCTCTCTCACACACTCTCTCAATAAATAAATAAAATCTTAAAAAAACATCCTTCAGGGCTCTTTCTACCCTTCAAAAGGAAGTTGAAACTGCTTAATAAAGTTTATTTAACCCAACTGTCCTCTGTAATGTCATGTCTTCTCTTCCAGACATTGAGTTTTAATCCGTCATTTTCCCCCAATGGGCCATGCCCTCTCATAGCTCTTTTCCCTCTGCCTAGGCTCGTCTCACATACTTACTTCCTCACCACCTTTCTTTACCAAAGTAATTGCTTCTACTTTTCAGGACTCCGCTTAGAGGCTACTTCTCCTGGCAGCTCTCCTCAACTGCCCAATATACCTATACCATATCCCTGTACTAAACTCTTCTTGTTGTATTCACCATACCTTATTGCAAATCTCTATTTAATTCCATGGCCACTACACTATACAATCTTTGAGAAAATATAGTTTGTTTCCTTTACTATAATATTCCTAGAGTTTAACATACCATATTCATAAAAGGCATTCAATAAATATGTTTTAAATTAATGTGCAGGGATCCCCGGGTGGCGCAGCGGTTTGGCGCCTGCCTTTGGCCCGGGGCGTGATCCTGGAGACCCGGGATCGAATCCCACGTCGGGCTCCCGGTGCATGGAGCCTGCTTCTCCCTCTGCCTGTGTCTCTGCCTCTCTCTCACTCTCTCTGTGTGTGACTATCATAAATAAATAAAAATTAAAAAAAAATAAAAATAAATAAATTAATGTGCAAATAGGGATGACTGGTTGGGTCAGTGCTTGAGTGTCTATCTTTGGCTCAGGTCATCGTCCCAAGGTCCTGGAATCAAGTCCACATCAGGCTCCCCGCAGGGAGCCTGCTTCTCCTTCTGCCTATGTCTCTGCCTCTCTCTCTCTGTCTCTCATGAATAAATAAATAAAATCCAAAAAAATTAATGTGCCAGCAAATTTAGTTATTTAACATTGAACAGTTCTTTGAATACAATCCCAAGAAGACAGTTAAATCCAAAATAATTCAATATTCAGAAGTGGTTTTTAGAATGTACTGTTTTTATATTGTATTCTATGTCAGTTAATATGGTGATTAAAAAATAAAGAAGTGTCACATATCTATTTTTCTTTGATTATTAAATAGACATATGCAAATTTTACCAAGTGAATGATTCTGTATGGGGGAGGAAAACAGAGTGTCACATATCACAAAGATTCTAGGAATATTGAATTGAAGATTCCAAAAGAAACCTTGTAAAGATATATGCAAGCAAAACCAAAATAGCCTGATACTTTAAAAGCCTTGTTATCAAATCCCTACTGCAATAAATGTGAATTTAACCATTAAGAAACCAAGCTATCCAATATCAATTGCATTTACAGCTAAATGCAGATGAGAATTGTGAAAACAGTTTAGGAATCTCAAGAGTCTACCAGTATTTAAACCATTTAATGATGTGTGCATTATCTTTACTTCTTCCTTTTTTTCTTACTTCTTCCTTTATTTCTTTATTTCTTGTATCGTTGCATAGAGTCTTTGACTGAAATCCTATGAGTTAAGAAAACTCTAATTTATTTTGTATTTATTTTAATTTTTTTTTTGCTTTGGAGGAGCAAACATAATTTGTTTATGGAGTTGAATTGGTTAGCCATATTGTGCCCATGATTATATTTTAAGTTGTCAAGACTCAGCAGCATTATGACTTAAATCTTCTAAAATTAGTCATTAGACCACAGAGCAATTCGCTTAATTTAGCTATTTTATGTAAAGCACTACAAAAATGTATCAGATTATCAATAATCTTAAGACATGTCATAATATTAAATAAAAATAGCAAAATGTGTGCTTCTCAAACTGGAGGATGCCCAGAAATGAGTCCTTGGTACAAAATAAATTCACTGGATCTTGTAATCAAAGTCCTATCCCTTCTCTTACCTGTACATTGTTTAGGTTTGTCTCTTTGGTTAGCTTCTCCTCCAACAACAACTCAAGAGCAATTCCTACTTGAAGAATTGTGTCTCACAGTTTTATTGCATCCTAAAATAGGCTTTTCTGTATCATGGCAGTGCTCCAACTTTCTTTCCACTTCAGCACACAGGTGAGGTACCTTCACATGTGCAGTACATGTGGAAACACCCAGATTTCCGCTGCAACATAGAGTAAAACAGTTCTATACAGTTCCCTGAGGACTAGCTTATATTCCACCCCGATTCTCTGTTACATGATAGAGCTGTCCATGTGCCTGTTGAGATGCCTGGGCTGAGCGTTGTTAATGCTATTGGACACCGGATCAAGATCAAAATTTCTTGATGACATTTGGATGGCAATCAGGGCTCTGAAAGTAATTGGTAAATGAGAAGAAAGGATCCTAGTTTGCTACGCATCCTCAAGAGTCTGTTCTTATAACTTGCTAAAAGGTGTGCTAGACATCACCTGCAGTATGGTTTTAAAACTTGAAGCAATTGGGAGTGAAAACTAATAATACTTCCACCAAGGTGGACATAAAGAATACAGAATACAGAATCTTCATGTAAAGGGCATAAGATTCAAAGTTAGATTTTAGTCTCACTTTTACTCATTACTAACTCTAACTTTTTTTTTTTCCTGTTTCTATAGTACTTAGCCCACATCCTTGAAATAGCCATCACATGATATCTGTTTTCTCCTTCAGGATGGAACTTCTGGGGCTAGAGGACTGATAAAGATCTTGTGTCATCAGAATCTACTACACTTCATTTTCAGGGCTTCTGATCTAATAATACTAAGGTGTATACCCCACTGGTGTGGTTCCTTCCTAGTGTCTTCCTGCCTTCCAAATACAAGTATTTTTTGAGCAATTGTTCTGTTCTCGGAACTGATTGAAGGAACAATGAACTAGGCAGTCTTTGTCCTTATGAGGCTCATTTCCCAATAGGGAAAATTCTTGGTTTAGATCCAGATTTATGCACATTACTTTTGATCTCTATCCATAATGCACCAAAGGAGAAAGGCATTACAGAATTACTAGGTTAGAATTCCTCTGTATGTGAAGAATCCTAGGGACAAATAAACTCTCTGACCCATCACTCTACTCGAGAATATCGTAGTGTCTCTAGCTGCAAGTGCTCTTGTCTGAGAGCCTACCAATCTTCTGCTTCCCAAGATTCTACATTTCCCTAACCCATCATTAAGCTTTGAGTACCTCATCACAGATCCTTCTATTTGCATTTTTTATTCTTCAATGAATGTTAGTGGTGTATACACTGAAAAAAATGAAAATAATCCCCATTATACTAACTGACTACAATACTAAAATGTATCTGAACTGAGTGCATAGTTTTCTTTTAAGGGAAACAGCATAGAAACCAAATGAATACCTCTATTCTAGGTCAAACTCATGTACAACAATCTATCTGAAACTTGTTCTTAAGCAGCTTTGGCAGCAGAGTGTGAAACATTAAGTTCTTTGCTTTTTAAAAGCAGTAATTAAACTTGATAAGAGAGTAAACAGAAATCTCAGCAAAGATGGCTTAAAAGGAAAGATAATTTCAGAAAACAGAACAATTTTTTGTACCTAATTTTATACTGAAATCAAATACCACTTTAAATTTAGGCACAATTAAATATTTGCCTTTCCACAGGTTATATATAGTTTCACATTAAGATAATTTGTTTTTACTCTAACTCCAAACACCATGGCACCAAATTGGTGGAGAAAAATTATGGAAAATGTTGCCCAGAGTCTTCTGCCAAATTAAATAACACAGGATAACAAAGGGTAGCAATTATATGGTAGAATTTGAGGACATTATCTTAAAAATGACGAGCTTCTATAAGAGTTTCATGGCTCATCTTACAAACTGATAGCAAGAACGAATGGCAAAGAACGTGGATGTAAAGTGGATGTGAGGTGGACTAAAAGAAGGGATGTTGACTAAGTATATATAGCCCTGTTAGTATAGTTTAAGCCAGAGCTACCAAACATCTGTTAAAAAATGCAGATTTCCAAGTGTCTGCCCACCCAGACTCCTGGATCTGATACGTTCTTTGGAGATTGACATTTATATACCCTTACCGAGAACAGCTGCCCTATCTTTTTAGTACCCCACTTTTAGTGCATTTATTCTGAACCCATAATGAATGAAAACAAGAACAAAAGTTCTCAGACCTTGGACAGTATTTAGTTTACTGGAGGTGTGGAAGTTTGGGAACTATGTAATAAAAACTTGAATTTTGAAAAAAAAAATCTACTTATTCTATTGCAAGTATCTTCTGCTTCTGTGGTGTTCTTGAAGATATCAAACCCAGAATGTTTTCTGCATTCCTTTCCCCATTTGGAAGATAAACAAGAACTGGTCATCTTCAAAAGAAAGCTCATGGAAGAGCTCTAAGATGCATAGTATTGATACCTCTTTATTGGTTACCCTGCTATTCTAATTCTGCAACAAAAGGCCAGATAGACTTGGCCAGTCGCACGTCCCCCCTGTGAGGTCTCCCTGCCTTCACTCTTATCTACTTCTGGTCTACTACCCCCACCAGAGCGATATGTCAGTAACTGAACTTTTGTTACTTCTGTGTTTAAAGCTGTCAGTAGCCTCTAATTCCAAAAAATAAGAAGACAAAATAAACCAGAAATTTCTCGTATAATACACAGACTCTCTCTGATGGAGCCTCTTATAATGCAGCCTGTGCTCTCACCATCCCAAAGTGATTTCAGATCCCCTTCCAGTTCTTGCTTTCTCAGGTTGCTGGAGCTGGACTGGAGTTTCCTCTCCTGATAATCCATGCAGATATTCATCTGGTCATTACATAGACAAGAAGAATGGCATGATTATGTGTCCTTTCCTGTTTGGGTTTTAAATATTTTCTCTTTCTAATTGATTTTTCTACTATCACTATTTGCCTTTTTTGTACTTTTTTTTTTTCCCTTTCAAATGCTACATCATGTCATATATTTGGTCAAGTTTTGTTTTGTTTTGTTTCCAAATACCATCTTTGCAATGCCTTCTGTTCCCTTGCTTCACTCAGGGTTACTTATAGGTTGGATATATTATTTTTCTGAGTTCTATTTTGGGGTGTGTGTGTGTGTCCGTCCTATTTCTATTTGGTTTCTCTTTGGTCTTATTAAAGTTCACCTTGAAGTAAATTCTTCATAAAAGATATTTGCAAGGTAAAATTTCTGACTCCTTGTCTGAAGGTTTGCTCTCAAATTTGCTAGTTTAACTAGGTGCACAACTATATATATTTTCCTCAGAACTTTGAATCACTATTCTAATATCTTATTAGTCGATATTGTTCATACCATTCTGATACTTATTCCTTTATAGGTTATCTTTCTATTTTCTTGTTTTCATTTTCATTGATTCTTTTCATTTCTTTGACATTTTCTCTGCTTTTGTTCAGGGGTCAATGAGCTACAGCCCATGGGCCAAACGCAGCCCACCAGCTGTTCTGTACACGAAGTTCTGTTAGAATACGGCCATGCTCATTCACTGACATATTGTCTATGACTGCTTTTGTGCTGTGACAGGAGAGTAGAATAGATGTGACGGAGACTGTATGGTCTACAAAACTTAACGTATTTACTCTCTGATCCTTAACAGGAGGTTTGTTGACCCTTGGTCCTGGTATTCTGAAATTTCACAATGAAAGGTCTACATATATTACTTTTCAAAAAATGTGTTTGTGCCAGACCTGAAATGGATCTCTTCCATCTGAAGGTAGTTTTTCAGCTCTGGAAAATACTCCTTTTTTAAAGTTTCTTTGCACATTTAATCTTTCATGTCTGGAACTTCTGTTGGTCAGATATGGTCTTCCTGGATTGACCCTCTGAGTCATTTATCTTCCCTCATATTTTCCCTCTTTGCCCCTTTGCTCCCTAATATGAGGAATTTCCTTATTCTTATCACCCAACTCTCCAGTTAAATATCTTTATGATGGATAAAATTTAAAGATGTAAATAAATATATCATATATATATATTTTTTAATTTCCAAATCTTATTATCTGATTTTTATTGTTTGTAATGTCTTTCTTGTGTTAAATTTTCCTGATTCTTACGTTCTTATCATTATTCTTCATATTTTATGTTTCAGACTTTTCTGCAAAGAAGGCTTATTCTTCATTGCCTAGTTATATTTACAAATTAGAAGTTGACTATGATCTCTGCCCACATATTTGTAGCCTCATTTTAGGGAGCCAGCTTTAATCTTTCAGGTCCCAGATGCTTCATTTAAGACAGATTTACTCATGTTCTAACTCTTATATTGCCTTTCTAATTTTCATCAGAGAGGTCTATGTACTTCTTTCTTTGGCTATGGGCTAAATGATTATTAGGGTTCTACTTTTAGCTTCATGTGTCATCTTGATCTCATCTACCCAGTGTCCTCTGAACCCCAAACCTCTCTAGAGTTCTGTGTGTCAAAGACTCCACTTATCTACTTGGATGAAGCCCTTTCTTTAATTTATTCTGGTTCATGGCTATATGTGACTACATTAACTATCATTATATCCATTCTACCTTCCAGAATTTTAATGAGATCTCTTGCTCAGTTTTGTTATCTTTATTGTTATAGATTAAGACCCATTTTTAATGTTTTATGATCTTTTTAATGAAGTCTATTTCTGGGGATACACATGTGTACTCAATATACTGTCTTGAGAGGATCCCTAGGTGGCTCAGCGGTTAAGTACCTGCCTTTGGTCCAGGCGTGATCCTGGAGTCCCGGGATCAATCCCACATCAGGCTCCCTGCATGAAGCCTGCTTCTCCCTCTGCTTCTCTCTCTCCCTGTGTCTCTCATGAATAAGTAAATGAATATTTTTAAAAATTTTCTTTAAAAAAATATACCGTCTTGAAATAGAGTTGCTGGGTATTTTTTGATATCCTATATAACCTCTGAAAGCATTTTCTATCTACTGCTTTCATGGCTTTTCTTTCTTTCTTCTTCATGTTCTGTTTGTTTTTGTGTTAATTTTACTTCCTCCTTAGACCATACTCTCTTTGGAGATAGCTGAATCTAGGCACAGAAAGTGTTTCTTTAATAGTTGGTGTTGAAGAAATAGATTAATGAATATAGAGAAGGCGGTGAGAGGGAGGAGTGTCTTTTTTTTAAGATTTTATTTATTTATTCATGAGAGAGGCAGAAACATAGGCAAAGGGAGAAGTAGGCTCCCTGCGGGGAGCCCAATGACTAGATCCCAGGACCCCGGGATCATGACCTGGGCCAAAGGCAGACACTCTACCACTGAGCCACCCAGGTGTTGGAGAGAAGAGTCTCTTGAAGAAAAAAATAGAACCTGCTTTGTGGCTACTGAATTGCAATTTACCACTCATCTTCACAGTTCCCCTAGGAATACTAATGATCTCTAGATGCTAGCAATATCCCTACCTTTGGAACAATTCTAAGGAAAGAAAAGTAAATTACATTGTGCCTAAAGGATGTCTCAAGAATTTTCTTTATTTTATGTGGTTAGCCTATAATGGAACCAGTCACCACAGTTCTTCCTCTTTGGTTTAATAACCAAGGAGACCAATACAAAAAGTTTTACCTAGAGGAAAGAGTTAAAAGGTAAAAGGTAAGTGGTTTGGACGGTTTTCCTGTGGTATCTAGAGAAACCACCCACATCACTTGCAACAAGTATATGGACTGGTTTTAATTATGAGGAAAACCAGTCATGATAAGCAATAAGGACTTCAATTTTGGGATGAAAACTAAATATGAAAAACTTTCCTGATGTCATGTGGTTACTGAGGGAGGAAACTATGGAATTTGTAAAGATAACCAAAGATTCTAGAGTTATGTCAGTCACCCTTGCTGAGACTCCGGACTACATCCAAAACTAAGCTCCTCTCTTGAAATCCTCCAGACTGGAGGTCACTAAACACAATCTTCTGGACTTTTTGGAGAATAAAGCAGCATTAGCATTCAAGGGCATTTGGCAACTGAGTGTCTCGTGCTTGGATGGTTGACACTTCACATTACTATGCTAAACACATCATGTAACTCAAATAGGTAATAAATTTACCGACCTAACAGTCTTCCTGCCAATGACTTTATCTTCTGCCTCTCACTAAAAAAGAAAAATATAATTTTAACTTTGTCTTCTCTCTTCAAATTGTTAATCATTGCTTTAGGGTACACAAGCAAATGTGTGTTTTATTACCAATCTCAATTTACACTGTTTTCTGAACTGCAATTTCATAGGAGTTTGTCAATATTATCTTTCTAAAAGGAACCAAGCAAACTGCCATGATGCATTCTTAATGGCCTCCTGGTGATAATTAAAATGTCATTTATGAAATAATAGGCTGCTTGTTTTACCTGACTTCGAGGAACTGCTCAGTTTTACTTAGCCTGCATTGCTCTTTCCATATTGAAGACCTGCACATAAGGTAATCGAAGAATGTTGTATTTCTTGAAGAGTAATAAAACTGCAGAAAATGTAACCTCTGCCTTTTCCAAGATGGCCTCATTTGAGGAACATTTACAGTGAAATTTAGATCATACCTGGTACCTTTTGACTCTCAAACCTTCCCTGCCAGATCTCCCACCATAGGGACTACCATACAAAAGGGACAGAAACTAGATTCAATAAATTACTTTACTGTGGCCACCAGAAAAATCTCCTCATCCTTATCATAGAGAAGTAGTGGTATAGGATAACAGTGTTTCCAAAGGAAATACAGCATTGTATTTAAGTGCACAAACTCTAGAGTCATGTTGGCTGTGCCCAAATCCCAAATCCATTACTTATCAACCATGTACATTATGTACAAATTTATTGACTACTCTGTTCTCAGTTTCTTAATCTGTAAAATGTGGATAACTGTCCCTTCTTCATAAGGGTTTTTGTGAGTTAGTTGATATAAAATGCATATATTAGTGCTTGGCATAAAATAAGGCCTAGGGGAAGTGTGAAACATTATTATTTTCATTATTATAGTCATTAAGGTTAGAAAAATATGTGCTTGGTGAATTTTCGAGAGTCCACCTCAAAATGCTATGGGCCAGACCATAGATCATCTCTGATGTAGATTAGGAGTTTTGGGAAAAGAATGCAGATTCTTTCCGGGTTGAATACATATGAATCTTGCTCTGAGAAATCACTGGTGTGGCCTGTGGGATGGGCCCTGCCCTGGTAGTCAGGAGGCTTGGGAATTCCAGCCTGTTCAACTTTCTGGTGTTGGTCCAGTCGTTTGTCCTCTGTCAGCCTCAGTTTCTTTATTTGCAAAATGAAGTTATTGTACTCGATGAACTCTGGAGTATTTTCAGCGCCACAGTCCTGTCTTTTCAATCAACGGTTTGTAAATCAAATCACATTTGGAGTGCACTGAGGAAATTTCCCACTTTAAAGAGAACACCGTGATGCCTGGAAAGCACTTTGTTATGGCAAATCCTCCCTGCTGATTCTGGCTTGTAAATGTGGTTGTTCAAAAATCAAATTTACTTACAGCCAGCACACCTATGTTGATATCCCACACATGCCCAAAGCAGGAAGTAAGATGCTCTAATAGGAGCTGGACCAGTCATCTACAGCAACCTTGCAGCCTTCCCTTAGCTAGACATGAATGCACCTGGGCGGTGCAAGTTGTTTGAAACTAACTTAGCACCCTTCACTCTTGGAGTGTTGCCCAGATTCTAGCTTCCATTTGCACATATTTTATCTGCCTCTACCTCCAACTGAGTCATCTTCCCCTCACCCCCTACCCCACACACATTGGCTTGTAATAACTATGCATATTTCATATTACCTAAGGGATTTTGAAGTTATTAATTAAATTAAGTTTACTGCTTAGGGGGAAACCCATACATTTACACTGCAATTCATGCTTTGAAAGTAAACATTTAATTTTTCTGTGCCAGAGAAAGTGAAAAGGGAAGAAATATGATAATTGAGATAAAATGTTCCTCTGGATAATTGTCATATAACAAAGATGATAATTAAAGTGTAGGATGGAGAGAAAAGAAGCGTAGCATTGAACAAGAACCTATTCTGGGGGTCCTCTAATACTAGATGTTTCTCGACAATGTTTTATTTTATTGATAGAAGATAAGCACTGTATTCACTAGTTTACAGTTTGTTTTTAAAGTTCCACAAAGATTCCAGACCAATAAGATTATAAATCTGGGACCTTTTAAAAAAAAGTTATCTTTTTGTTAGGAACATTGCTTGAATTACCACATCTTTCTGATTTTCAAATTGGGGAAGATTCTTTTGCGCTACTGTCAAATATTTGCGGCCTACAATTGTAATCCAAACAAAATGTAGAGAATGATACCTGGCCCGAGCAAATAAAATGTAATCAGATATCTAAAGCTTAATTTACTGGTTGACTCCACCTACCTGAGGAAAACTCAGTTGGCCTTTATAAAGGTGCTAAATTTTATTTGCAAATGCAATCCAGAAGAGCTATCCATTTCAGATACTTATTAAAAAAAATGATAACTGAAATGGATTTAACTGGAAATCTACAACAGACAAATACTAAGAAGGACTAATTGAATATTTTTAAATAAATTGAGTTTTGATGACTAAAATATATGCATCAATTTATGAAAAATATACAAGTATTAGTATTCTGTGATTCTTTTTTTTACCTTTCTATCGTTGTTCCTATTGGCAAAAACTGTTAGCTAGAACACCCATTAGGACAGTTAATATTTAAAAACAAAGAAACAAATGAACAAACAAAAACCAATTAATACAAGTGTTGATGACATAGAAATCCAAACCCTGTGCACTACTGGTGCAGCCTCTATAGATAAGAGTATGGCAGTTACTCAAAAAATTAAAAATAGAATTACCATAGGCTCCAGCAGTTCCACTTCTTGATAAATGCCCAAAAGAATTGAAAGCAGGAACTCAAATAAGTATTTGTACACCCATATTTATAACAGCATTATTGACAGTAGCTAAAAGGTAAGAGCAGCCCAAATGCCCATTAACAGGTTAATGGATTTTAAAAATTATCATATACATAAAATGGAAAAGTTATTCAACCTTAAAAATAAATTCTGACACGCACAAAAATCAGTAGTGGTTTGTGGTAGATATGTTTGTGTGTGTGTGTGTGCGTATGTATATATATATATTCATATATATATATGAATGAAATCTTATCATTTGCAGTGACATGGATGGAACTAGGTTATTATGCTAAGTGAAATAAGTCAGTCAGAGAAAGACAATTATCATATGATCTCACTCATGTGGAATTTAAGAAACAAAATAGCTGAACAGAGGGGAAGGGAAGGAAAAGTAAAATAAGATGAAAATTGAGAGGGAGGCAAACTATAAAGGACTCTGAATTCTAGAAAATAACTGAGAGTTGCTGGAGGAGAGGTGTGTGGGTGATGGGGTAATTGGGTGATGGGCATTAAGGAAGGCACTTGATGTAATGAGCATTGGGTGTTATATACAACTGATGAATCACTAAATTCTACCTCTGAAACAAAACAAAACAAAAAATCAGTGGTGTCTCTATACAGTAAAGGGATTTCTCTGAAAATGTCATAAAAAATTAAAAAATCAATCTCATTTATGATAGTATCAAAAACAATAAAATACTTAGGAATAAATTGAACAGAAGAGGTGAAAGATCTGTACTCTGAAATCTACAAGACATTGATGAAACAAAAAAACCACAGATAAATGAAAGGTATTTAGTGTTTATGGCTTGGAAGAACTAATATTGTTAAAATGTCAATACTACTAAAGGCTATCTATAGATTTAGTGCAATACTTACCAAGATTCCAATGGCATTTTTCTCAGAAGTAGAATAAAATACTCCTAAAATTTGTGCGGAATCATAAAAGGCCCCAAAAGGCCTAAGAAATACTGAAAAGAACAACAAAGCAGGAAGCATCACACTCTCCGATTTCAAGTTATACTATAAAGCCATGGATGTCAAAACAATACATCACTGGTGTAAAAACAGATAAATAGACCAATGGTACAGAATAGAGAGCCCCAAATAAACCCAAGGATATATGGTTAACTAATATTCACCAAAAGAGTCAGGAATACTTAAATAGAAGACATTTTTTTTCAATAAGGGTGCTGGGAAAATTGGATATTCCCATGTAAAAGAGTGAAACTGGACTCCTATCTTAAAACTACTCACAAAAATGAACTCAAAATGAATTAACCTAAATGTGAGGCCTGAAACCATTCAACTCCTGCAAGAAAACATAGGGATAAAACTCCTTGACAATAACCTAGGTAATGATTTTTTGGATATGACACCTAAAGCACAAGCAATAAAGTCAAAGATTAAAAAATGAGACCACATCAGACTAAAGGCTTTTGCACAAAGAGCTACCAACAAAGTGAAAAGACAACCTACAGAATAGGAAAAAAAATTGCAAGCCATACATGTGATAAGTGGCTAATATCCCAAACATATGAAGAACTCATATAACTCATTAGCAAAAAAATACCCAAATAAAATTTGGATATTCTTTAAATGGGCAAGGGACCTGATTTCCAAGAACAATATGAAAAGACCAACAGGTATATGAAACACTCCCAGTCATTAGAGAAATGCAGCGTAAACTCACAAGACAGCACCTAAGCCTGTTAGCCATCATCAAAGAACGAATGCTGGTGAGGATGTGGAGAAAAGGGAACCTTTGTGCACTGTTGGTGGGAATGTAAAAAAAAAAAAAAAAAAACAGCCACTATGGAACACAGTATGGAGGTTCCTCCAGAAGTTAAAAATAGAACTACCATATGATTCACCAATTCTGCTGGTAATATATCCAAAGAAAATAAAAACACTAATTCAAAAAGATGTTTCCACTTTCATGTTCATAGCAGCATTGTTTGCAACAACCATGTCATGGAAGCAACCAAACCATCCACTGATGGGTGAATGGCTAAAGAGGTATATAATATGTTATATGGAGTATACAAATTATATATATACACAATGGAAGATTATTCTGCCATAAAAATTGAGGAAATTCTATTACTTATGACAACATGGATGTACTTGAAGGCATTATGCTAAGTGAAATATCAAATAGAAAATGACAACTACTATATGATCTCACTTATGTGGAATCTGAAGGAAGAAGGAAGGAAGGAAGGAAGGAAGGAAGGAAGGAAGGAAGGAAGGAAGGAAGGAAGGAAGGAAGGAAAGAGGAAGGAAGGAAGAAGGAAGGAAAGGAAAGAAGGAAGGAAGGAAGGAAGGAAGGAAAGAAAGAAAGAAAGAAAGAAAGAAAGAAAGAAAGAAAGAAAGAAAAGGAAAGAAAAGAAAGAAAGGAGAAAGAAAAGAAAGAAAGAAAGAAAGAAAGAAAGAAAGAAAGAAAGAAAGAAAGAAAGAAAGAAAGAAAGAAAGAAAGAAAGAAAGAAAGAAAAAGAAAATCAAGCTTTTAGAAAGAGAGTTCAGAATATGATTACAGGGGCAGCAGCCAGAGAAAGGGCAGATTGTAGGAAGGTAGTCAAAAGTACAAATTTCCAGTGATAAGTAAATTTTAGAGATATAATGTATAGCATGATGACTGTGGCCAACACTGCTTTATGATGTATATGGGAACGTTAAGAGAACAAATCCTAAGAGTTCTTATCACAAGGGGAAAAGATGTTCCATGCTTTCTTTTCTCCTTTCTTGTCTTTATTGTATTTCTGTGAGATGATAGGTGTTAGCTGAACCTGTTACAATAATCTTTTAACAATATAAGTAAATCAAACCATCATGCTCTATGCCTTAAATTTGTGCATCAATTATTTCTCAGTAAAACTGGAAAAAATATTTAGAATAACTTTTACATTTTATGTATTCCCCTCCCCCCAAAAAAGCCCCTCAAAAACAAACAAATAAAGGAACCTGGGCAGAAGAAAAGACATAAGGGATTGTCAGTATTAGCTCAGTTTGCTTTGCTACCTAAACCACAGTTTAAGAGTGTGAAAACTTTGAGCTTTGGTTTCTTCATAAGTAAATGTTAATCATAGCGCCAGATTCACATTTGTTTGGAAGGATCAAATCAGTTCTTGGATGTGAGGGGGGGCAAAAGCTCTTAGCTAGAACTCCTGATGTGAGTCCCCAGTCTTCTCTGCTTTTGTAGTTACCACAGCTCTGCGAGCTCAGTTCCTGTCCAGGTCGGTTCTGAGATGCTAATTGCATAGAATTCTTCAATTGTTGAAAAATGGAGAAAACTAACATCACTGCGTACTTACCATGTGCAGGTGTTGGAAAAATATGCTACATATTCCATCTCTAGGTTACAAAGCAGATCACACTTTTCCCATGTAGCTAATAGAGTAACAAGCCAAGAAAGGCTCAGAACTTGACCAAGGTTATGTAATTTGCTGCATTCAGACACAATTTGATGATAAATCCATATTATCCTCTTAAAATGCCTGAAAGAACAGAGTAAAGAGATAGAAGATTATCATTAATTGAGTGCCTCTGATGGTATGTATTAATCTCTGACACAGATTTCCCAGACTCACCATTCCCTGGATCCAGATAACGTCAATGCTGATAAACTACATGAAACGGGCCTTTGCCCACATCTGATCATGCAGGACTTTGACTCCAGCCTGTCATTGCTCCTTCATACGCCCCCACCGTCCTCCCCCAGGATTTCTGGTGGCACTCACGTGGTGTCCCGTCCACGCTCACACACCAGCGTGCTTCCCCTGGCCACCTCTTGCCGTCACTGCCAGTGCCTTTGCTGGTTGTCTGCCAGCTGCCACACACCACCAGCACTAGCCACCCTTCACAGGTGTGGCCACACCTGCTGCACAGCCGCTGGTTGTGAATGCTTTTACTCCTATCACAGGTGCCACCGCCCCCTCCACCCCCGTGTACCTAAACTGCTGCTACTTCCACTTTTAACTACAATCTCAGGCAAGGACCCCACAGCAAGAAGTGCCACCTCATCTCATTGGGCACTGTAGTTCTTTTTCTCCACAGCCACCATTAAACTGGAGTCTTCAATAGTTGATGGTCAATGCTTAATTGGAAGAGCAATATCTTCTCTTCCATTCTGCATAGCCCTTTTAGATGAATTCCAAAGTGAGGTAGCCTCTGTTCCAGAAGGGCTTTAGTAAGAGAGCCCTTTCACGTTGCCCTTACAGCCCTCTGGCGTCCTTAATCACAGGCATGAAGCTAGGGGCCTAACCTATGATAGATTTCAATGGTGGACATCAAGCTCGATGCAACATCATTCCTCCCCACTGGATCTGAAACCATTATGAGTTCAAGTTAGCTCTTTCCTCAGAAAATCTTTTTCTTTATTCTTCATACAAATAGTTTCCCAGATACCTTACTTCACCATTTTATCAGACTTTTGCAAGTTTATTTAAATCCTCATAGCAGGTACAGTTTAGGTCCAGGCAGCCTGGGTATCTCACTGCATATTTTCGGTCTCATTTAATCTCACAAAAACCCAGTGAGGTACGTGTTATTATCTCTCTTTTATAGATAAGGAAATTGAGTGGCTCAGTAACCTGTCATTAAACAGCTAAGCCATTAACATTAAATATTAAAACAGGTAGTTAGTAGCAGAATCAAGATTTGCGCCAAGGTCTGGCTAACGGCCAAAGCCCAGGCCCTTGGTCACCGCCCTGGCTCACCTCCCAAGCCCTGTGCAGTACTTATCAGGTACCTGCTGCCTGCTTTGCTCACACAGCTCAGCACTACCATTTCTCAGACGATGGCTGTCACCACCCCTAAATTACAGCTGCGTTACATCTACATCACATTAGATCTTCATGGCTCACATGTCTCTTGCGCCCTGCACTGTGCTGAGGCCATGCAAGGAGCGTTTCAGACCTTCACAGTTTTATGTGGGTAAATCACAGTTTCCTTTCTGAGTGCTCACATCCATGAGGCTAACACCCTGTTCTCAAGCTTGATTTCTGCTCTAATTGAAAAACCTCCATCCAGAAGATCCACATGTCCCCCAGGGCTGAGTTTATTCCAAAGCTATTCAACTGAACTAGGACTCTCATGTTTAAATGTTTTTTAATTGTGGTTATATTTTGTTTTGTTTTTCCCATCACACTCAGGTTACGTAAGCTTCCTCTCCTAAAACTGCTTAGTGACCTCTGCTATTTAGAAGCACTTGTGTAACATTCTGTAAGGGCATCGAGGCTCAGTAGAAGGTGCAGTTGTCTCCATTTGGCTCCTGCTGAATTCTCCATCATAAGGGCTCAATTAGCATAGACAAGAGAAATGAAAGTGACCTTTAGGTTATCATCTCATTCATTCCTACCTATACATGATTGTTCTCTTCAATACCGTCCAGAGTATTACTGATTCAAATTATAAATGAATCAAGTGACAGGTCTGCATTTATACTTTCCCCCAAGGGGATCGGGTCAGTACACTCAGACATTTTGGCTCTTCCTTGAAGTATTGAGCATGAATCTAACCTTGTCTCTCATCACACTGTGCCTTGGTTGATGTTTTCAAGGAGATGTATTTTCAGTTCATTGATATACTTGAAGGAGAATTTTTGTGTTTATCCATTTCTAAAAATGCCTACACTTCTCATAATAATTGTTTGGGTAAGAGAGGCTTATTTTAACTCTGACTAGGCTAAGTTCTGATTCACATGTGTTTTGGTACAAAGCTTTTTAACAAGTCAACTCAAGATGGGCTATTGAAAATATCCCCTACTTTTTCTCTATACTCACACTTTTTAACTGCTGATTTGAGTGATATCTGATATTGGAGTTCTCACTTCTGATAAACGAATCACAGAATTTCAAGTCTGAAGAAAGAAACAGCAACTAATTTAGGGCAACTTGTTGCAAACAAAAAGGAAACACACTCTTGGATTATAAGTGACTTATTCACATCCCAGCAAAGCAATTACAGAATGTTCAGAAACAGATCGGTCTAAAGTATCATATTCCCCATCCCCTTCCTCCTCCAAAATCTAACAGCATCACTGGCCCTATTTTTCCCCAAGGCTTCTATATAAGGTAGTATAGTTAACATTGTGCTCACTGCTATAATACATATGCCCTAAAATCTCAGTGAAATAGCACAATAAAAATTTATTTCTTGCTCAGGCAGTAGTTGAATACAGGTGTTCCTGGTTAGATTGCACTCTCTCCAGTGTTCACATAGAGATCAGACTTTCCATCCTGCATCTTCACCATCTACAGCATATGCCTTCCAATCTGGAGTTTTCTCCACTTGGCTGTCAGGGAAAAGAGAAGTAAGGATTGCCTGGGAAGTTGTTAAGAATAAGGCCCAGGAAAAAAAAAAAAAAAAGAATAAGGCCTGGAAATAGCATACATTACTTTCATCCACATTCCATTTCCAGAAGATGCTTGTCTTCTACACTAAGGGTTCAATCGTTTTCTCTTTCCTTTTTTTTTTTTTTTAAGTATAAAACCATTTTGCAGGTCCTAAGTTTACAGAACCATTTTTCTGTTATGTGAGGTTTTCATACCTAGTGTTTGCTTACCACTAATGATTCTGTTCACCTTCACTTTCCACCTCGTTGCTCTTAGAATCTTTTCATGCCCTATGCCTGAAGCCTAGTTGAGGGATTTGGTTCCATGCTACATTTCTAATGTCAAGCCGTTTTTTTTTTTAAGTCTAGTTATCTTGCTGAACTGAGCAAGAAAGCTCTGCTTTTGCTACCTAGTCATGTAAATATGGGAAGGAAGTGCATCACTGCAGTATTTAGTTTGTAATTTTTCTCCTGAAAAATACTTAAGTGGGGGTGTTTGGGTGACTCAGTTGGTTAAACGTCTGCCTTTGACTCAGGTTGGGATCCCAGAGTCCTGGGATCTGCCCTGAGTCAGGTCCCCTCTCTGCAGAGAATCTGCTTCTCACTCTGCCCCCTCCCTCATTCCTGCTTTCTCTCTCTCTCAAATAACAAACAAAATCTTAAAAAAAAATACTTAAGTGAAAAGTTACTACTCTTTAAAGATCAGTGTTCTTAAAGAGTCCCTTTTGTCTCTGCCCTTCTGGCTGATGACTTATAGCCAAAGTTCTGACCATATACTAGCTATGTATATCTCTCCTCTCTGGGTGGAATTGGGAGTATGAATTCATACTCTGGGGAGTATGAATCTTTGAATAAATAGAAAAGGATACTAGTGGCAGTGAGGGTATGTAGGCGTACAATGGCCCTGAGAGCATCAGGAAGCAACTTTCTTATGGATGGAGAGAAACAAGAGATTATCTTTACCTTCTCTGTTTGGAGAAGACCAGAAGTCCCTGAGGTCGTGTTTGTAGTCAAGGTGCTTGTACATCTGCCACACTCAAGCCTGGGCCTACAGCTCTGCCTCACAGCCTCTTAGTAGATATTTCTCTTGGTCTTCACCAACTATTTGTTAAATACCAAGTGTTTCAGCTAATATAACTTCATGTCTCTGTGTGTTTTCTTGAACATGTTTTGAAAAAAGTAAAAGTTGAAATTATGTATCCCTCGCCACCCACTATCACAATTCAAAACACTATAATTGGGGGTTAGTTTTGTTTTGTTTGTTTTTGGCAATAAAGTAGGAATCCTGTTGAAATTAGTAGTAATTGTCACCATCTGCACTCATGTTGACATTACCTAGGTTGGCATGGGGAAGGAAATGGGATGTTTGTCTAATCAATAGGCAGTCCTCACTGATCTTTTTTATGTCTTTGATTAAAAATAATTTCAAATCAAGAATGAACAATGTTATTAAAGTTTATCCTCATCAGATGTTTGATAGAAATAGATAAAACCCAGCCTCTTTTGTATTTCTGATCTGAATGCATTATATGTAGGCATCAGAATCCATTTAAGATTCCTACAGAGTACTTTGAGAGTCATTTGCTGAACTAAAGTGTTTTCTAACCACACTTGGCAGCTAAGGATGATCATAAGGGTATTGGACCATTCCCATTATGATATATGTGGATTACTCTAAAATTTGATATTCTGAACACTACCTGTGCCCCATTTGGAATGAAATATCCCGGTTCTTATTATTATGTCCTGACAGTCTGTCTGGATTGCATTATATTCACCAATAGGAAACAATTGTCAAATAGCATTTGTAGGTTGTTCTATGAGTTAACATGTAACTGAACATGCAACTCGTCACCTTGTTTTGAATGACCTATTCTAGCACTGCAATAGAAAGAGGCAGTAATCACTACCTCCCTTATTTTTCAATTCATCTATTTCTATTTTAAATAGAATTCATCTATTTCCTTTTAAATAGTTATATGATAATATTGCTTTACACTGTAAGTGATTTTTAAGGTGGCATATGTGTTTTTAATCTCA
The DNA here is from genome assembly GCF_003254725.2 of Canis lupus dingo. Lineage (NCBI taxonomy): Eukaryota > Metazoa > Chordata > Mammalia > Carnivora > Canidae > Canis > Canis lupus. The sequence goes on along the minus strand of NW_026019508.1, from coordinate 42,270 downwards.
TAATCTGTTGATTTAAATTTTAAAATTCAAAAAGAAAAATAATTTCCTTGAGAGTTTTTGAGAAGCATCTCATTGTAAAACACATACCTACATAATACACACACACTCTCTACTGTATTACTTACAAAATATATATTTCTTGAAAATGTTAATCTTAAATTATATTTTATAAATTATTTTGTTGAGAATATCAGTAGTAACTCCATTAGTTTATTCACTCACTTGTAAGTTTAATTATTTGCTGTATGTACAATTGGATATTGGAGATTCATAGTTAAGTAGTTGGTCCCTACATCACAATCTAGTTGGAAAGAGACGTCGGTCCATCTGCTAGTCGTCTTGTCATTCATGATAATGAATGACACCTTCCTGATGTCAGTCATTATACCAGCTACTGGGGATATAGCTGTGAACAAGATCAACATTGTTGATCTCCATGGAGCTTATGGTTTACCAGGAAGTTTGGAAGTTTTCATTATGGAATCTGGGGAAAACTTCAAAAGGAGTTAACCACAGAGATGAGACTTGAAGTATAATAAGCAGAAGCCTGCCTATGAGCCTTCTGGTAAGGATGTTCCAAGCAGTACAACCTACAGTGGAGACAAAAAGTTACTTGGAAAAATCTCCAGAAAACCAAATATATAAATATCCAACCAAGCAGGCGAGGCTATTGGGTCTGGAAAGAGGTTTCTTTGGATGCTCGGGGGCATTCTTGTTCTGTTCTTATAACTACTCAGCCCAGAGGGATAATGCCTTGCTTGCTCCCCTAGTGAGAGGCAAGGAACAGTGGTTAATGAGCTAATTAACATTTCAAATGGAGGAATAAAAGGTGTTAACACCCTTACATCTACAGTTCCTGAAACAGTGTGACAATACATTCAATTTAGAATCTCCAGAGGAGTCCTCTTTTTTTCCCTCTTTTTCTTTCTTCCTTTGTATCTTTTTCTGATTTTGTGCATAAATCCTCCATCTTTTTCTCCTTCTCCTCAATTATTTCCCTTTTGTCTCTATCATCACTTACTTTTTCTATTTTTTTTAGTTTTCTATTTTAAGAATGTATTTTCTTTTCTTTCTGCATCCGTTTGCCAACCGAACGAATATGCTTACTATGTGACTATGTTTACAGTCACAACAAATGGTTTCCATTTGTTGTATAATACATATGTATATATGTGTGTGTGTGTGTGCATGCATGAGTCCTATTTTTATTATATCTAATATTTTTATCTTCAAGTTCTTTCTTGTCTTAAACCAAACAGCTCCCCCCACCCAAGGTCTTAGGTCTTCAGCCTCTTTCTTGGGGTTTATGGATTTTGAGTTTTTCATTTTTGTCTTAAGCACAACCATAAATAAAAATTAGTAATATTTAACCATGTTTTATGATCATCCTAAGAAATTTACCTACCATATGCCAAATTTTCCATGCTTAAGATGAAAACCAATATACTATACAAATATAGAGAATGCAATTGAATACCCTTTTCTTTGGACCTTTATGTGCAATGATAACTGGCTCCCAACATACTAGTGAACCCCAAAACAAGAAACACGAATAAAAATGTCTCTTCTACATAACTTCAATTTAAAAAATTCCTTGTGATATGATTTATTTTCTTTTTTAAATTAAATCTAAATCTTCTAATTAAGGAGATATTACATGATCAGTATAGATAATTTATAAGATATAGTGAAGAAAATCAAAACACCCATAAAATCAACAATTGTTTTCCCTTTTAAAATTTAATTCAGTCTTTATGATATTGCCTATTGCTATTTCTTCTTTTTTAAAAGATTTTATTTATTATTTGAGAAAGTGAGCGAGAAAGCACAAGCAGGAGGAGGAGCAGAGGCAGAGGGAGAAGTAAGCTCCTAGCTGAGCAGGGAAACTGATGTGGGGCTCAATCCCAGTACCCCAGGATCATGACATGAGCTGAAGACAGAGGCTTAACCATCTAAGCCACCCAGGCACCTACCTATTACTAATTCTTAGCAACAATATAGTACGGACTCATATTAATCTTATATACAACTAATGTAACCAAACTAATGTGAGTTTGCTTATTGGTGAGTCACAGATAGAAATTACAGCAGCTGGAGTTGTCACACAAAGGAAATTTTATTTGGTGCAAATAAATAAGATCACCAGGAATAACATTCAAAGCCGTGACTGCCCAAGCAAAGGTGAATAGGTTCCTTTCATTTAGGGTTAGGATGAATATATAGATAGAGGAGCCTTGTCATCATGTATAGAGGCAGGCATAAGTCACGCATGCCTCTTAAGGAAACATGCTTATAAAGGCATTGTGTGTTATGTAAATGAGGCCTGTGCTCCTCCTGGGGCAGAGATTTTAGTATTATAATGAGGTAAAAGTAATCGTAGATCATCCCAGAGGTCACTCTGTGGTCCATCTGCACAGATATGAATTAGAGGTTAAGTTCAAACTGGTCTGGGTGGTCTAGGCTGGCCAGAGCTCATCTGAATAGTTGTTAATGCTGGAGGAGTAGTTTCAGTTTCCATCACAGGATGGTACTCCTCCTGGGTCTTTGGCATGAGTTAGGAGATAAGCCTGGAAGACTAGATAAAGGAGTAACATGGGACAACGGTCTGTGGGTATAGTCCAGTGAACAGTAAAAGTCAGATCTTGAGTCTAGCAGGTAACACAAAAAAAACATTATTTATATAACCCCATTATTTATCAAAGCAACCCTTATTTGTTGTTTTTGTTTTCCTATTTTGATAAGAGAAATGACTGCATATTTCTAGCTTTCTCATGTTTTAGATTTTTATCACATCTGTCATTTTGAACTTTGTTTTCCACACAATTAGCAAGAGCACCTACTCACATTCGAAGGTGTATTTTTTATTTGTCCAATTTAATGGGATAAAACAATACAAATAAGTTGCATCGAAGATATCTTATTTCTTCAGAATCTATAATGTGGAAGTTGATGTAGAAAATGACCAAGAAAGAATTCTTGAGATGTCTTCGGTGCAAAAGGATGGTTTTATTGAAGTACAGGGACAGGACTGTGGGCAGAAAGAATTGCACCGGGGTTGTGATAGGTGACTGATTATATACTTTGAAGTTCGGAGGGGGTAAGGACAGCACAGACCTCTAAGATATTTTGGAAACAAGGTTTCCAGGACCTTAAGAGGCCTAGGTATTTTTGGGAAAAGGTCGTTTATTATGTCTAACAAAACCTTAGTCAGTAGACCCTTCAGATGTATATGGTGGGCCCTATGCTTGGGGGATGATTGCTAACATGTATCTTGGGAGGGTAGAGATAAAGGAAGTTTCCAAAGGAAGTTTTATATGTTAAAAAAGACCTACAGAGTCCTGGGTGGGTAGGACTGAAATTGCCTTTTGTCCTTAGCAAAGTGTCAATATCCAGGCAGTTGAGTTCCTAAGGGAATGTCACTCTGCCTGTTTCAAGGACTTGTCAATGGACTGTAAGTAGTAAGGGAATTTAATTTTTCTTTTGCCTTTGCTTCCCACCTCTGAAGGCATAGTGTTAAATATTGAAAATGATAGATTCAAATATAAAATCCCATTTAATTGGTAAACTTCTTAAGGGAAGGAGAAAATTGTACATGTCACAAGAGTATCACAATTGAGGTACCCAGAATGATAAAGATCTCTTTGTCCCAGAAGCCAGAATGTTATCCAAAAAATAATAAATGCATTATAGAGGAGAGTTTTGTTTTGTTTGTTTTTTGCTTTGTTTTTCATAAAAGGCCTCTACTGAATTTAAAAGATTGTCTTTATTTTACTGTTGTAGTAGCTTTTTTTTTTAAGATTTTATTTATTTATTCATGAGAGACCAGAGAAAGAGAGAGAGCGAGAGCAAGAGAGGAAGAGACACAGGCAGAGGGAGAAGCAGGCTCCATGCAGAGAGCCTGACATGGGACTCAATCCCGGGTCTCCACGATCACGCCCGGGGCTGAAGGCAGGTGCTTAACTGCTGAGCCACCCAGGAGTACCTGTTGTAGTAGCTTTTGTATAAACTTTTAACTTTAGAGTAGATTTAGATTTATAGAAAAGTTACAAAAATAGTACAAAAGTTCTTAATATACGCACGTCTAATGTCTGTTTTGCTATGACATTAGTACATTTATTATAACTACTGAACCCATTTTGATGTATGTTATTAATTAAAGTCTATAATTTATTCATATTTCCTTACTTTCTGCCTAATATCATTTTTCTTTTCTAGGACCGCATCCCAGATTACATTACAACATTACATTTAGTTGTCATATCTCCTTAAGCTATGATAGTTTCTTAGACTTGCCTTATTTTTGATGATTCATAGTTTTGAGAAGTACTGGTCCAGTATTCTATACCGTATCTCTCAATTTGAATTTGTCTGATATTTTTCTCATGCTTACACTTGGTTATAGATTTTAAGAAAGAAGTTCACGGAGATAAAGTGCTATTTTTATCACACCATATCTAGGGTACATATGATCAACATGACTTTTAACTTTATCACTGTTTTTTTTATATTGTTTTTAAGATTTTATTTATTTATTCATGAGAGACATGGAGAGAGAGAGAGAGAGAGAGAGAGAGGCAGAAACACAGGCAGAGGGAGAAGCAGGCTCCCTATGGGGAACCTGATGCAAGACTTGATGCCAGGACCCTGGGATCATGACTTGAGCCAAAGGCAGAGGCTCAACTGCTGAGCCACCCAGGTGCCCTATCACTATTGATGTTATGCTTGATCATATAACTGAGTGGTGGTTGTTTTGGGATTTCTCCACCACAAGGTTATTCTTCCCATCGCATCCCCTTTTCATACTGTAGTTTTTGGAAGACAGTTACTATGTGCCACCCATACTCAGAGGGTAGGAAGTTTTACGTTACCTCACTGAGGGAGGGGAATGTCACATAACATTCTTCTGTGCAAATTTGTCTCTTCCCCTTAATTTATTTTATTCAAACATTTATATCAATATGGACTCATGGATATTTGTTTCATACTTTGAGCTATAATTAAACACTTGGATATTTACTTAATTTTTCAAATTGTTCCAGTTAACAGCCCTTTTTAAATGGAATGATAGTGATAGTTTATTACTGTTTTGTGTTTGTTTTTGTTTATTTGTTTAACATCCCTACTGGGCCAACAGTTTTGGCAATCCTGTGTTGTTATTCCAGTTAGGGGAGAGAGACCCAGGAGGGATGCGTTTTTCATTCAATGAAATTAAAAATACTAGAAAATACAGGTGTTGATAGCAAATGTTTATTAAAAGAGGGTAAGGTAATTTCTGGCTGACAAGTCTGGGAGATGACGTTCTCGAAAAAGTGTGATTTAAGCATGGTTTTGAACATTTTTTTTAAAGATAGCACTTAATACATTTACTAAAGTTGAATATTGGAATTGATAAGCCTTCTCTGCATACAAAGCAGTTATTCACCATCATCATCTTACCAGTGCCTAACACTGTATTTGGAACCACATTCCTCCCTGTAATCAACGTGCCTCATAACACTTCATTGTAGATCCCATTTATCTCTTTCGCTTGTGGTGAGGACTATAATTCTATTTTAGCAGGAATTCAAATTGAACCAGAATGCTTTCTTCTTCACCAAGCTATAGTTGTTGCCAGTTGCTCGATGATGAAGTTTAGTATTTACCCAGTGTCAAGATTTGACTATATATTAAGCAAGTCAGGCATTCCATTAAGTAGCCCTAATCCATTAAAACTCCATTTTTGCCAGAGGAAATTTTACCTGTTTAAAAAAAAAAGTAAATAAAGGTCTTGCCGTTCATTTGACACAGTGAACATGTATTTTAATTTTTTACTCCCCCAATATCACTGAGATGATAGTATAAGTGGGAAAATATATAAACTCATGTTGAAAAGGAAGATGGCAAAAGAATTAGAAGACTGGCGAGGTCCACACGTTTTCAGAATTGGGATAGTAGATAGAGAAGAGTATCTGACTGATGAGAGCAAAAGAAATAGTAATGAAATGAAATGTAAAAGCCTGTAGTAAGGGATACCAGGTAGGAACAAGTCAGCCTCCTCCATTCTGTTGCCTTCCAGAATCCTGGACAGTCATGTAAACTGGAAGCACTAGGGCTTGCCGATGACCGGGTGAAATCTGGAGCTCAAAGCAGGAGGAATGGTTAGAAATCTGAAAAGAGATAAGTTGATTCCCAGGTATCCATACCTACCACATATAACCAATTAACTACTCTTCTTCCTCAATCTATCCAAATACTAGATGGGAAATCTCACTTAAGACACAGGAATCCGGAACAAGAGGCAGAGCCATGGCAGGGGCTTGGTGCCAGGTTGGAAATAGGTTTAAGGAAAGGTTTATAGCCTAGCTTCCAGTTGGACTTAAAAGAAGTCATACAGAAAACTGGAGGATTCTTCTGTGGAGAAGAAAATAGCTTCATATATCTGGCACTGGGGGATTTTCCCCCACACCCCCAGTAAAAAGCCAGCTCACCCCACAAACGACAAGCCCCATCCACTCACACAAACTATAGAATCAACTTTTTATCTAATCCAACTTTATTTTTTTTTAAGATTTATTTATTTATTCATGAGAGACACAGAGAAAGAGAGAGAGAGGCAGAGACACAGGCAGAGGGAGAAGCAGGCTCCATGCAGGGAGCCTGATGTGGGACTCGATCCTGGGTCTCCAGGATCATGCCCTGGGCTGAAGGCAAGTGCTAAACCACTGAGCCACCCAGGGATCCCCTAATCCAACTTTAAATTCAAGCATAGCAAGGACCACTGAACATGATGAATCAGTCTCAAACCTGAAAGGAACAAAATGGAACTCCAAACAGAAACTCAGAAAGATTGAAAGCAAATGATGGAGACATTTTTTAAAAAGCAATACTTAATGTTATAAAAAAGAAGCAATAGCTTCAGAATAATAAAGATCATAGGAATTAAACACTTTAGAAAGTTAAAATTTTAAAAATTATGAGATAAAACTTAGTGCTGTTTACCAAAAAGTAGAAAGTGAGTGGATAATCCAGGAAGTCAACATTTGACTTGGAAGTCCCAGAGACAATATGGAAATCAGAAGAAGAAAGAGTCAAAAAAGAAATTAAAAGCTTAAGTTTAGTTACTTAAAGATTCACTGTCCATCAAAAAGAATGAAACACACATACATACACATCGAGGTTCACCATTATGAAATTTCAGGACACAAGGAAAGGAAAAGAGTCTTAAAGTTTCCAGAGAGACAAACATTGGGCATATATCAAAAAAATCAGAATAAAATGTCATCATACTTCTTCTGATCAGTACTAGAAATAAGAAGACAATAGAGGGGCTCCTGAGTCGCTCAGTCGGTTAAGCATCCAATCCTTGATTTTGGCTCAGGTCATGATATCGGGTTGTGAGATGGTGTCTGGCATTGGGCTCCATACTCAGTGTGGAGTCTGCTTGAGATTCTTTCTCTCCCTCTCCTTCTGTCCCTCCCCCTGCTCATACTCTCTCTGTGTCCCTCTAAAATAAATAAATAAAATCTTAAAAAAATAAAATAAAAACAGAAGACATTAGAGTGAGGCCTTTTAAACTCTAAAAGAACCAATTTTCTACCTAGAAATACTAAACCAAATAAAATTATTAATAGAATGTAAAGGAAGTAAAAATTTTCAGATAGATATACAAGATGTAAACATTTGCCTCCAAATACCATTTCTTAAGAAACTACAGAAAAATTGAACCTCCAAAAGAAGTAGAACCAGGAGTTCTAGGAAATGGGGCCTTCAATGAAGGAATGAGTCCAGGAAATGCTCTGGTAATTGTAAAGGGAAGTCCTGAGATTTCAGCTGTGTAGCAGATCAAGAACACTTCAGATCAGAAGAAGAGAGAATGGAAGGCTCTAGCAAAGCATTCTCCAAGAGAAAAAAGGGAACTTCTGAATTACTTGACAAGTTTGAGTATATGGGACCCAATTGAAAGGTATTGCTAAAGAGTTTGGAAAGAAAGAACAATTAGTAGTAAAAAAACAAGAATAGCAAAACAAACAAAAAAGGTAAAACAAAACTTGATTATTCAAGAAAGGAAATCTCACACAATGAAACTACTTTCCCCAGTAGTGAACAATATTTATATGTTCATAGTATAAAAATACAAGATATTAATTCAATGAGAAATGTGAAAGAATACTGACGAATTACATAAGAGGGATGGACACTCTTCTGCCATAATATGCTGTCAGTATGCTATGTCTGAAGTGGATAAATCAAGATAATATAAGAAATGGCGATATATATTCAAGTAAATAGAAAAAGCAAAATCAGAGAGCTAATGATTGCCTCCAGGGAGGGGAATTAGGGCTATGTAAGGAAATGACTCCCCTTTATTAGCACTGTAGGACAATTTGGCTGTTTAAATGATGTGAATATATCACTTTCAGAAAAAAAATTTAAAACAGTTTGAGTGATGTATAATGATAAACCAATGCTATGATTTTCATGGACTATTATTGTTTTATCTACTGATTGCTGTGAATGTAACCATTCCAAAACCCAGTGCCTTAAAGCAAAGATTTTATTTCTCGTGATTCTGTGGGTTGGCTGGAGTCAGTTGGACAGTTGTTTGTTCAATATTGTTTGACGGGAGGCAGTCATGTAATCACATCCCCCTGGAGCGATTGGCTGGGGAGCCTAGTCTTCCTCTATGTGGCTTGAAGAATGCCTTCTTAGAGTCTAGCAGGATAGTTTGGATTTCCTTTGGCATCCTGGCTTAGATCTAAGACAGAGTATTCTGAGAAGACCTGTCCCAGCGTGCAAGCACTTACCGAGCCTCTGCTTGCAGCACGCTTGCCAACCTCATTGACCAGAGTAAGTCCCATGGCCAAACCAGAGTCGTGTGGGTAAGTGCCAGTATATGAATATGAGGAGACGTGGTTCATTGGGGGCCACCAGTGTAACAAAATAGCACCTTATAGATTTTTGCCTCAGTCTAACATGTTTTATCTTCTCCACCAGGATTAAAGTTAAACTTACTTAATGAGACTTAAACTACTTTCAATCTTTGATTTATATGAATATTCTTTAGAGTTGGCATAATTTAAAGGATACCACATATCCTGATTCCCTTCATAATTAATTATATACATTAGACGAGCCATAAGCTTGGAGGAGCTCAGCGAGAGGCAACATGAAAGCCACTAAAAATCTTTGCTGAACCACTAATGACCCAAGGCTGCAAAGTAAAGAGATTTACTTTTCCCATTGATCATTTGTTATTACCTCTTGTTTGGTGTTAAGAGTATGTCTCTTATTTTCTTTTGATTTGTTGTATTAGAAACCATTTGTTATAACACTCTGTCTTTTTAACTTGCAATCTATATACAGTTCCAGAAAATTTGAGGAATAGTGGGCTAATAGTAGGAATAACTAATATATATCAGACATTAATTACATGCCAGGACTTTGCCAGATAGAAAATTCAATATCAAGAATTATTATCCTTGCTTCCCCCATACATTTCTTCTTTCGTTTTTTTTCCTTTTATACTTTATTTTCTCCCTCTTCTTTCCCCTTGTTATTGTTATTATTTTCATGATCAAATAAAACACCTTAAAATAATTTGATTTTTTTATAAAGTCTCTTTAATGTCAGTTGTCATATTGAGCTGTCCTTGTCAGTGGCAATTATAACCCTCCACCTAACATGACTATTAAAAAATGACAGAAAGCACTTTGCTAATATAAGATGTTCCATAAACACTTTTTCCCAGTAGTCTACAACCCATTTAAATGGAATTTGATCTGGCATAAATTGCTATTTCAAGCATCTTTGAGCCATCATAAATTTGGATGCCTTCCTTGCTTTCTGGGTTTCAAATTCCCCAAGTGTTCTTTATTGAAATCCAGTATTCATTCCAAAGTATATTACACTGAATTCAAGTTAACTGAGAATAGGAGCCAGAAGGGCCCCTGTTGCCTCAGTCCTTCTTATATTAATGAAAAGAATTAGATCCAGGAGATCACATTTGGTTAGATTATTTTCTCTCTCAGTTGTGATGCTACTTCTGCACTAAACTTTAGGAGACTTCTTTATCTATAATTTACACAGTGAAGAGTGAAGGTGATAATAATTTCAATACACATCAGAATAACAAGTTCATTTAAACTAATCAACATGACTAAGCTCATTTCACATCAAGGAGATAATGCTGATTTTTAAAGACTAGCCTATAAATGGATACATGACAAAATCTTTAGCAATTTTATTTATTCAAGTTAAAATATGTGATATCTTAAGTAACCTAATTTTGCTCCAGTCTTATTATCTTTCATTAAAAAAAAAAGTTCCATATCGAATTGTTGCAACCAGATTTGCAATGTCAAAAACTAAAAACCAGCATGGATGTTGACTCTGTAAATTGATTCGGGGTACAGAACAATGGAAAAAGGAACTCAAAGTTGGATTAAACCAAAACCAAAAGGATAATGACATATAAATAATCTGTAGCAAAGATTTTCACTGCGTATTCTGTGTTGCTAGTGCTTGAGTCAGAGCAGTCTTTAAGGTTTATGGATATTTCTGGTAATCACTAAGCAAACACTCTTGCCCAGTATTTCTCACAGTGTATTCTGTGGAACCACAGCCCCACAAGTTACTCCATGGAGAATAAAGGTTTTCTGTCACACATAGAGTTCCTATCCTAGCACTGCACACGGCAGTCCACTCTTGTAACTGTCAACACACATTAGACATTGGCAAATCTGAGAACTCTTGCCTTAAAAGACTTCTGTTTTATTAGTTGATCCTGTTTCCCTATTTTATTTGTCTGTGAAACTTATTTTCTTTCTTCTTCCCTCCCCACCCCCCAATAATCCAGTGACTGTCTTCAGAATTAATACCCCCGGCTACACTTCAGGAATCCTGCTTGTATAGATGATTTTAAGTCTCAAAGCTATAAAAAGTTATTAATGTTTCAAGAATATTCTCAAGATTTACTTACTTAGAAGTAGCAGAGTCCAGATTTTAGTGAATTGGGTGAGAATAAATTGAAAAGGAAACAAACGACATAAACGCTTTGAGAAACTGGCAGTATCTCCTAACACTGAACATATGCCCACACCGTGTCCCAGCTTTTCCGTTCTACTCTGTCAGAATATACACATGTATGTTCAAAGAACAGAAATGGGCATGGCAGCTCCGTTCTTAATAGTTTCAAACTGGAAATAAAACAAATATCCATCAACAAAAGAATGAAAAATAAATTGTGAAATATCTATACAATAGAATAGTACATAGCAGTGAGAACAATGAAGTACTACTACTTGCAAACATATGAAAAACCCTAAAACAAAATTCTGAGCAAAACAAGCTGGACACAGAGAATATATACTGTATAAATCCATTTCGATAGTTTAAAATTGAAAAAGGACAAAAGTAACCAATGGTGATAGAAATCACAGTAGTGATTTGGGCAGGGTGTCCTGACTAGGAAGGGTCAAGAGGAGACTTCTGAGGTTCTGATAGAATCCTGTGTCTTCATTTGGGTGTTTGCTTTGTGAAAATTCATCAGATTGAACATTTAATGATTATGTAATTTTCTATATGCACACAAATCATAAAGCAATTTTAAATGAATTAAAAGTTTAAATAGATCATCTTTATAGTGTTATCAGAATGATTAATTTTATATATTTCTTTCCTTTTTACCCTCCAATTTTTTAATACACATGATATTGAACATGACTTAAATTAAATCTACCCCTAAAAAGTCTTATTTTCCATATGCCGAGATAGTTCACATGTATTTTAGAGCTAACAATAACTTGCCATTGGTGTGTGGGTGTGCCTGTATGTGTATGTGTATAATGAATTCATGTACTATATGGGAATAAGTGATAGAGTTTATTTGGCCATTCATTTGTTCATTTAGTGATTGTTCTAGGCCCTGGAAATATATGTGTGAACAGAACAGAGTCAGTCCCAGATCTTATGGGCTTGCGTTTTAGGCAAACGAGAGAGAAGTGAAACCCTGTATAGATAAATGAATGGAAACAAACAAAAACAATAAAATGTTGGGTAGGGTTAAGTGATATTAAGAAAATAAAAGAGTAAGATGATAGTGTGTGTGTGTGTGTGTGTGTGTGTGTGTGTGTGTGTGTGGTTTTTTAAGAGATCACTTTCTATGGTCTAAGTACCTGGTTTGGGGAGACCTCTCTGATATGGAGATATCTGAGTAGAGTCCTGAAAGAAGTGTGGGAGTTACCAGACCCATATCTAGAGGAAGATAAATTTAGACAGCAAAAACAGCAAGTGGAAAGGCTTGAGGATAGAGCATGTGCTGTTGGTTCCAGAAACAGCAAGCAAAACAAGGTGGCTGGGGCAAGAAGAGGGGAGAATGGGAGCAGACACTTGGCTCCCACCTGGAGTGAGAAGGGAGGCCTTTGGAGGGTTGGGTCAGAGGAGTGACATAATCTGACCCACTGTGTACAAGGGTCACTCTTGCTTCTGTGTGGAGACAAACTAGGCAGTGGGGACAAGAGTGGAAGTAGGGTGACTGGTGAGAAATCCTCTGGTAACCTGGAGGGTGGGTGTGCAATAGGGGAGAAGTGGTCATATTCAGGATCTATTTCAAAGGTAAAATGACAGAATTGGTAATATACTGATATGAGGTATATGAGGAAAAAAGCAATCAAAAGATGGCCCTGGTGTTTGGGGCCTGATGGAGTACTGTTACATGGATTATAGTTATTACTTAGTGAAGGGAAACACTGCAATATGCAGGTTGTGGAGGTGGAACGTGGAGAATCAAGTGCTCGGTCTGGGACCCGCAAAGCTTGAACCTGACAGCTGATGTATGAATCTGGAGTTCAGAGGACAGGTTGGAGCTGGGGATATAAATTTGAAAGTTGTTACATTCTAGATGGCATTTAAAGCTGTGAGACTGAATGAGATCATATAGGAAATGAGTGTAAAGAAATGAAGGAGCCTGAGAACCAATCCTTGGGGACCTTAAACACTTAGAGTTTGAGAAGATAAAAAGGAAGCAGAAAAAGTGATTGAAAAGCAGTAATGAATAAAGGAAGAAGAGAACCAGGACTGTGTACGCTTATAGATGTTTTGGTAACCAGAACAAGGGGAACTATATTGTAATGGTGTGGACAAAAGCCTGATGGAGTAGGTTTTTGACATGATCCGAAGAAAAGAACTGGAGACAACTGAGTATGAACTACTCTTAAGAGGTTTTATTCTAAGAGAAGTAGAGAATTGAGTATTTGCTAGAGAGAGGTGTGGGTTGGAAGTAGGACTTTTTAAAATGATGGCAGACATTCTGAGATATGTGAATATGGCTGAAATGGTGCAGTAAAGCAGTAGAACTGATTCTGTAAGAAAACTAGAGGCACTTGGTGGGGTGATGCTCTTGAGGTTGGAAGAAGAAGGAAGGTGGGTGTCAGGGACATCTACAAAATGTTTACTCTTACAAATGAACATAAAACCTAATTAAAAGATTGATTTTCTGCAATTACTTTTCCTTTAAACCTAAGTGACTTATTGGATAATTGATGCATAAGCTACCAATTAAACTAGAAATTTCTGTGAAAGAGGAAAAATGTAAGCAACTCATTTGGCATGCATTGTGGTTGGTTTCTATTGATGGACTGTTTGTTGTTACTGAGACTTTTCCCCCCTTTCTTCTCAGCTTTTGAGAGAGAGAAAGAGAGAGAGAGAGGAACACAAGGGGGGAGAAGGGACAGAGAGAGCAAGAGAATCTCAAGCAGACTCCACACTGAACACAGAGCCCAATGTGGGGCTCGATCTCATGACCCTGAGATCATGACCTGAGCCAAAATCAAGAGTGGGATGCTTAATCACCTGAGCCACTCAGGCACCCCTACTGAGACTGTCAAGTCATTTGGACAACGTGGCTGTACCTCTTTCTGTGTAGCATTCACTCATTACCTAGAATAAAACAATTCCATTGGCATTTTGATATTCAAGAGTCTGTTTGATATTTCACTCTTCTGAGATGGTAAATAAAAGGGGACATAGAAGAACAATGCAGAAAATAAAAACTTGATAGGGTTGTCTATCAATTCTGAATTTACTTTTTCAAAGGAGCAAATTATTTGAAATGCCGGAATAAAGGAGGGTAGTGGAAAAACCTTTGTTTTTGTGAACTACATGTTTTCTCATTTTTATATCAATTTTATTTCAGTAGTATTAACTGTATGTTTCATATTACGTCAAACTTCTTCAATTCATCTTGTAAAAAGGAGAAGTGGCCTCAGAACAATAGTTGGTTACTTTCCATATCTAACACAAGAAACCTATGACAGAAGTAGCATTAAATCTCAGCCTTGGGGTTCAGTCATTACACCTTATTTTTAAGCTTCTTTTGCTTGACTGCATAAATTTTTCTAGGCCCTGATGTTGCAAATAGTAGACTCATGTATGATTGATTATCAATGAAAAAAACTTTTAAAATCAACTGTGTCATTTAAATTATCAAAAAGATGGTGAAGATATGTTATCTGAAACTTCTCATTAAAGTCTTCAGGTGTTCCGAGTGCGGTATTATATATTGCGTGGATTCTGTTATATATAGCTTGCTAATTTGGGAGTCTCCTCTCTCCTGACCTCTAGGTGTACCTACAGGACAAATCCCTTCAATTTTTATTATCCTCCTTTTATCTACTCTGGCTGTTGATAATAGTACTCTCCTTTCTGTCATCCTGACTGGAAAACCTTGTTAGTTTTCTCTCACCTGTGAAACTACCATTACTAGGTTAGGATCAATCTTGTTTAGACTTTTCACACCTTTATGTCATTTAGCTCCCATGCCTTTTCTCCCACTCTGGAGCAAAAAAAAAAAGAAAAAAGAAAAGAACAAAGTCAGGACAGGATCCATCCTGTCCTCTGCTTGATATTCCAGCGCGCTTTCTCTCCATTCTCTCTTCACCTTGTATGCCCAAAAACATTGGTCTTCACCCTTCACCACTTCCAGAACATGCTCTCAACTTTCCTACCTCCAAGCCTTTGCTCACAGAACCACAAGTGGGACATCAAAGGACAATTCCTACTGATTTCATCAGGGGACTCCTCCCACATCTCTGACTTTCTAAATGTTCCTTATCCTTGAAGGGCCATCCCACGTGTCAGCTCACTCTCAGCCTGATGTCCCATCCTGGAATCACCTCCCTTGCCGGGTGTTCTCAGCACTGCCCAGCCAAGCACTATCCTCATTTTACAGATGACTAAACCAAGGCTCCGGGAGGTGTAATGATCTGGCTGTGCCGCAGAGCTAATATTGGCAGCCCGGGATGCCAAAGCCATACTGTTTTAGGGCACTCAGCTGCTTCCTAAATGTTTTTTGACTGAATGAAAAAGTAAACTAATTTGTCATTTTCAATTTTTCTTAATGCAAAATTGAGTAGTACTAAATGGTGCTTCTCTGTCACTAACAGTCTTGCAGGACTAGGAAAAAAGTAGATTGTTAGTGACATCAGCTGAAAAAATGAGAAAATATGAGGAATTTCTGAAAGAAGGCCAACAGTAAGGCCGTGTTGTCTGTGACAAGAAAATAGACTGAAAAACAGATGTTTAAATCTTTCTGCTAAATGTTTTAATGATGCAGTGTAAGAAAATAAACATCTGGAAATAACCTGGAAGAGTAGCTATTAAGAACGTAGTGTGGGGCACCTATTTTGGGAGCTCTTACGTTATTAATTTTTCATTTAGCGATTACACCAATACTGCAGGTTAAGTATTGCCACAACCATTTTATGCTTGAAGAAAAGGGGGCCAAAGGCTTGAGGTAACTTGCCCTGGGTTAGTATTAGCATTATAATTGGAACTCCAAGATAAACGACAGCAGTCTGTGCTGTCACTGATTTAACTGAATGGTAAAAATTGTGTAGACAAAGGATAACATATTTTTGAGTTGTGTTTTGAGTTGTGTTCCCTTACAAAAGTGGAGATAGCCTTAGGGCTTTTAATGACAATAAGGACCATTATTCCTAATTGCTTATATTAAAAATCCCATATCAAAGGATATGTTTACTTCAAAGAACTGAAAAAAAGTGAGCCAGATTCCTTTGGTAAATGAAACTGTATCAGCATTAAAGTTGTTAAATAACTGCATCCTTAGGCAGACTTAAAGTTCTTGTCATCATCACAAAACTTCCAAGTATTTAGTTGTTCTAATGTAAGTTGATCCAGAGCAAAACTTTCCCCTTATATTTTAATACATGTGAAATGTAAGATGTTGATTTTCAGAATTGATTCAGGCCCATAGATTAATAGGGTTAATTCCTATAATATTGAAATATTGGGCAGAGTGAAAACAAAGCTAGTCTTTTTTTTTTTTTAAAGATTGATTGATTGATTTTGGGAGAGAGACTGTGTGAGCAGGTGTAGGGCAGAGGGAGAGGGAGAGAGAGAATCTTCAGCAGATCACGCACTGAGAACAGAGCCCCCAACGCAGGCCAAGATGTCATGACCCTGAGATCGTGCCCCTGAGATCATGACCTGAGACAAACCAAGAGTTGGATGCTCAACTGACTGAGCCACCCAGCCGCCACAACAGAGCTAGTTTTCCTGAGCTTAGTCTCTTCTTAGAAGAGCGTCTGGTTAGATGACCAGCAAGTATGCAGTGTCCTTCTGCAGCAACTCAGCCCAACTCCCCTGGCTTATGTATAGCATATTTGGTGGTGATCTTTTAGAGGTAATATATCTCCCGTATCTACAAAATTTGACAAAAAAATTGTAGTTTCCTTTTTATCATACGAATTATGTTCTGCTAATTTAAATGTTGCCAATTAAAAAAAAAAAACCTCACCACGTATTAACATATTACTTTGACATGTAATTTCAACCCCCAAGTGCTATGAATTAAATTGAATTTGTGTCTTATAGACTTAGACTTGTTTGCAGTCTCAAGTACTGTATTTGTGGTGAGAAACCGTGGATTTAATGCACTACTGCTTACTATTTTAACTATAATCTTGGTCATTGTATCAAGTTTACACACTTTCTTTCCAGTGACTACATCTGTGGAGATCAGATTCGACATGGGCATGGGTAGTTTGATTTGAAAGGTGTGACCTGAAAAGGAATGTGGGCATTTTGTCTTTGAAGGGGCACTTACTACTTCTACCAACAGAATTTATCACAGCTTTTAGAGTTGCCTCTAAGAAAAGCCATCTGCCCGGGGACTTAAAACATGGCCGTGGATGGCTGAGGTCATATGGCACCAAGTTAATTTTTATTCAAGTCCTCAGCTCTGGCTCATTTCCTGACTCTCTTGAGTGGCTCTAGTTTATCGTTTTTTCATGCTCCTAGTTTTTCAAAACTCATAATCCTAGAATCAACTGTTGCTTTGCATCATAAACCTAATGGCCAAATGCTTGAGGAGACTCCACTAATTGTCACAGTGGCCAGGCTCAGGGAGGTGTGTGATCCCCACGTGGCTTCACAGAGGCTTGAACAGAGCGTGGATGGTCTCCTGGCAGCAGTCCCTTCAGAACCCAAATGAAATTTCTCCCTAAACTAGTAATTGTCTTGCATGCTTAGCAATTATCTTTGAACTTTTCCTCCGTCAAATTATGAAAACTGTGTATTATACTCCCCATCCTCTTGCCAGGATGTCTTAACAGGACATTTTGACTTTAAATACAACTTAAAAACATTCCTACCAAATTCTAATAATTGCACATATTTGCAGACTCTCTCATTTTCTTGCCCACAGTCTTAATACACTACTACCATATTGTCAGCAGGTAAACATTCTGGCAAGAAATTCTAAACAAATGATCATTGGAAAAAAAAAAAAAAAACTTACCGAAAAAGAGAGCTGGAGGAAAGTGGGTGTATTTTCAGATGCAATTCTGATGATTCTAAACTTTACTTTAGAGCTGCTAAAACAGAAAACTGAAAAGCAAAAATTTGGTAGCAGAAGCCTGGAGGCATTATAAATTCTAAGAATCCCTTCTAGGGGAGTGGTTAGGACCGATAAGTTCATAGAAGTGCTCTTTGAACAACAAAATCTTTCTTCAAAAGCTCTCTCTGACATACATCCCATTATTGCTCAGGACATTATTGTGTAATGGATCAAACACTTATTTGTTTATGATTATCAGATTCAGGTGACAGTGAAATTATCCTGAAAGAATATATTTCAGACTGCTTAGCTAGATATGGTGTGATTTTACCTGTTTTGCTGAGAAAAAAAAAAATCAAACATTGATGCTAAAGTTCAGGTCACTTAAAATCACTCCATCAACTGTTTATAAATAGTAAATGCCTTTTTACATTCATTCTACGTATCCCCATTGCAATATGTTCCAATCGGATGTTTATTATTCTTTTCTACTGTTTGGATTCCTTAAACTGTTAAAACGTCACATGAGTAGCAAAGAAAATTCTTCAGTCTTTTGTGTGGTTATTGTTGCTAAGGAAACCATTTCCTTTTCACTGCAGTGTATGGGACATCTGTGCCACATTGAGTCCGCTACAGAGAGACACATCAGGAATAGAACATGAAGGAAGAAGGAACATAAATGAACAAAACAGGAAAAATAATAGAGATAGAACTCCTTTTATTTTTTTTAAAGATTGTATTTATTCATTCATGAGAGACACAGAGAGAGAGAGACAGAGACACAGGCAGAGGGAGAAGCAGGTTCCATGCATGGCGTGGGACTCGATCCTGGGTCTCCAGGATCACGCCCTGGACTGAAGGCGGCACTAAACCACTGGGCCACCTGGGCTGCCTGAGATAGAACTCCTTTTAAATAGCACCTTCATGGTGATTGATTTTTTGTTGTTGTTGTTGTTTATGTATTAGGAACACAGTTGGATGTGTATGTGCAACTCTCAGTAACAGAGGGTACCTTTATGTCTCTCACTGTCACTTTTGGACCAGGTCTCCTGTTTCCCCTCAGTGAAACCCCTGGTGGCACTTACCTAAGAGAGCCCGTGCCAATCTTTTACAGACCTCATCATAGCCATCATCACTTTCCAGAGAAGGGAGCAGGTGTGTCCTGAGACTAGTGACATTAGAGGCAGCCTGCCTCTCAGCTCTGGGGTCTGCTATCCTCATCCCCAAGTGCTACCCCCACCCGCATCCTTTTCTTCTAGTCTCTCACCTACGTCCATGTCCTTTTCTAAGTTTCTTTGCTCCTACGTTAAACTATCCCCTGCAACCTTCTTGCTCTCTCCAAAATATTTATTTCTTAGTTAATAATTAATATAGTGATCTCTTTGTCTCCTCCCTTGATTGAAATCCGAATATCCCCCCCGAGAAGGCTGCTGCTTCCGTAGTCATTCCAAGAGACAACTGCCCATTCCCTCAAACCGTGTGGTCCCTATCCCAGGGGGAGGATGAGCTGGTCTTCTGTATCCCTGCCACGTCTTCTAGACATTGCTGTTCCATCTTGATCTAGAATCTTCTCAGCTCTATACTTCATCTTGTCACTGACCCTACCTGCCATAGTCGCCTGCCTCCTGATCATTCCCTTTATTCATTAAAGACTTTGGAGCCAGAACTGCAGGCTTCCTTCATGCTAACCTAGATTTCAACATTCATATAAGTGACCCAGCTAATAATCTAGTCTCATGGGCCATTCAATTTCAGCTACTCCCTCACCTGCTCAGGACCTTGAACTTGTTAGAATTCCAGACATCTAAACATGAATCCATTTCTCTTACGACCTCCCTCCTAGCACATGTCATCTCTCATCTCTTAGAGACCTTCATCTCTTGATCCCAGAAACGTCCTAGTTTCTCTGCTTGTCTCTTCTGTCACTAACCCTTTGATTTTCCTTCACCTCTTCCAAAAGTTTTACACACATCACTACTACTTCCCAGCTGAGCCTTTTGTTACCCCTCTGTGAACCCCTGTCTCAGTCTTGCTTTTCTATTTTTCTGTTGCACCTGTCCAAGATCCCCAACCTTGAATTGATGCTACTATTTGCCTCCTCTGTCTTTCCCTGGAACAGCTGAGTGTGTGATGCCTGAGAAACTCGTATCTTCATAAATACAAGATCTTCGTCCTGAGCCCTCGCTCCACCAACCACAAAGGCTGTACATTATGCTTCGGCAGCTCCCTCTCTCATTCTCCTAGACGGCAGTGCCTGACCCTCTCAGTAGATACTCCAGCCTTATAAGGAGCAGGACGGTGGTGGAATTGTTAGGAGCACACTATCAGGATAGCAGACAAAGGCTATCAAATGGAAGAACAAGAACTCAAACATTCTGTCTATGTCTGAAACCCCAGAAGAATTTCTGGTTGTATATCATTGTTGATGTTGACATAGGAAGAAAGAAGTGATTTCTAGAACACCTTTCTCCTGAAACTGCCAAAGAATTTTGTATATATTGTTTTTCATACTCTTAGAAATTTTTGTCTGAAAAAATATCTAGATTAAAACTTGAATCACAAATTATTTTAGAACATGACCATTTAAGTGTTCACATCACATTTGGCATTTTTCCATGCCATTTTATTCATTCTCCCTTGGAAACCCTGTACACGTTCATGGCTTCAATTATCACCTCCAAAATACTCCCCAAAACCAATCTGTGACTCTCACCTCTATCTTGAACTTCACTCTCAACTGTACAAATGTCAGTTGGACATCTGTGCCTGGGTATCCTGCTGTCACTTCAACCTTAAGATGTTGAAAACTAATTTGCCTTCCTATTCCCTTCCAATTCAGTTTGCTGACTTCCGTATTTCTGTACTATATCCCAAGTTCAATCATTAATATTAATCTTCATTTTCTTTCTTCCTGTCTCCCAAAGCTATACTTCCTTTTCTTCCTTTCAGAATTCTCCTGTTTACCCCCACTTTGTGTGGAGAGTGGCATGTACCATCTCTCTTCTTCCATCCTTCAAGCTGCAAACTGGATGAATAGTTCCTTTTACTTACAAGTAGATATCATTACTCATTTCTTATTTACTGTTCTATGTAGATCCCTATTTTCTTATCACTCTTGTTCCATTTTCTTCTTTGTACTCTGTTTTTCAATATTACTGAAATAGCTCAGAGGTGACTGTAGGTGGCAAATTCTATGTGTGTTTGTATACATGTATATATATGTAAGAATTATATTTATAATCTCTCCAAGTTTCCTCACATCAGTGTTATTAAAACTAAACATTTCTCAAACTGGATGTGACAGTAAGCATGAAGCACATATTTTTTTTTAAGATTTTATTTATTTATTCATGAGAGACACAGAGAGAGAGAGAGAGAGAGGCAGAGACACAGGCAGAGGGAGAAGCAGGCTCCATGCAGGGAGCCCAATGTGGGACTCAATCCTGGGTCTCCAGGATCACGCCCTGGCCAAAGGCAGGTGCTAAACCGCTGAGCCACCCAGGGATCCCCGAAGCACATATGTTTTGTGGATGAAGAAATTGAGGCACAGAGTGATGCATCAGTACAAAGATTCAGTGTGAGAGGGATGTAGCATTTAAACTGATCCTCAGGTACTTTTCTACCTAGTGGATTCCCTTTTAGCAGGACAGGCTTAAGCTGAACCTAATACTATTGAGCATCATCATGGGAAATTATTTGATACCATGTTTAGTTATTATGTTCACAGATATCTATGTTTAAAAAGTCAGTAACTACTTTAAATAAGCCCCATAGCAGTATAGGAAACACCATTACTTCTAAAAAACAAATATTTTCTGAACTAAGACACCTATTACTAATCCCCTTGTCTTTTCCTTTTTCTTTCTGGAATGTGAAGAATTTATTAAATTAGTCAGATAATAAACTCCCTAATACAAAAGTCAAACTAGAAGTAGAGGGAAGAAACTCCAAAAGATACCTGTAAATCTTACAACTGAAAACAAACTAAATAAAAGCCATTTCTCTCTCCTGGATCCAACCACTACTTCTTTGGTTTTGGTTTTTGTTCCACTTAGATTGCAATGTCCTAAAAGCAGAATTGTAATCATGAATATATTTCCTGTAATAACTTAGGGACACTTACAGAAGTAGTCCCTCTATTATCAGAGAACACAGCACATTCTGTTAAGTTGCTAAAATGGAACTGGGTCCTGGGAATTTAAAATTAGCATTATGTATATTTAAATGGCTGCGTAAGAGCACCCTGCACATGACCTTGATTATTAAATGAATGACACTTTAAAGTCAACTCGGTGTGTTGACTGTAAGGCTTTGCGGAGAAGAAAAGTGTTCTAGAAGATCCATTGTTAAAATAGCAGCAGAAGCACTGTATGATACCTTCAAGTGGGCCAACTGGGTAGTTATTGAAACCAAGTCACAGCTGGGACTATTACAGTTACTGGCACAGTTGTGAGGTGATAATCTTCTCATATGTCCTCTTGGTGATAATAGGACCCGAAAAGTCAGTGAAGGAAGAAAAGTTGTAAATTATCACAGAGCTACACTTTGACCTCCTGGAAGAGGGCTTTAGGTTGATTTCAATGTTTCTAACATCTTGCAGAATTTATAGCAACCACTTTCACTGTTTTGTGTTTGCTAAAAGTGTAACTTTAAAAAATTACTTTAAAAGTGAGTGGCTCAGTCAGTGGGGCATTCGACTTTTGATTTTGGCTCAAGTCATGATCTCAGGGTCATGGGATGGAGTCCAGTGTTGGGCTCTCTGCTTAGCAAGGAGTCTGTCTGGGATTCTCTCTCTCTCTCTCTACTTCTGCCCCTTCCCTGTTCATGCAAGTGCTCGCTCTCTCTCTCAAATAAATAAATAAATCTTTAAAAAATAAAAGTGAGCTTTAAAATTCATTCTTCTCTTTGTTTTTTTTTAAGATTTTATTTATTTATTCATAAGAGACAGAGACAGAGAGAGAAGCAGAGGCATAGGCAAAGGGAGAAGCAAGATATCTGCGGGAGCCTGGATGTGGGACTAGATCCTGGACCTCAGGATCACGCCCTGAACCAAAGATAGATGCTCAACCATTGAGCCACCAGGAGCCATTCTTCTCTTTGGCAATTGTAAATTTTTTAGGGAAGATGTTATCATCGTAAGTGATGTTGAAGAAATATTTGAAGGACCTGAAAACATAAAACTCTTACAAGAAAAGAGGGAAGAGCTCCTTGACATTAGTCTTGATTTCTTTATTTGATTTTTTGACATTGATGATAATTATTTGGGTATGACACCAAGACCACAAGCAACAAAAGTAAAAAATAAACAAGTGAGACTACATCATACTAAAAGACTTCTGCACAACGAAGGAAACCATCAACAAAAGCAACCTACTGAATGAGAGAAAATATCTGTAAATCATATTCTGATTAAATATATCCGAAATATATAAGGAATTCATACAACTCAATAGCAAAATAACAACAGTAACAACAACAATTAAAAAATGAGTAAAGAACTTGAACAGACATTTTTTTCAAAGAAGATATACGAATGGTCAATGAATACATGAAAAGGTGCTCAGTATCACTAATCACCAAGGAAATGCAAATCAAAATCATAATGAGATATCACTGAACACCTGTTAGATAAGCTTATCAAAAAGGCAAGAGAGAATAAGTGCTGGAAAGGATGTGGAGAAAAGGGAACCCTCTTGCACTGTTGGAGGGAATGTAAACTGGTGCAGCCACTGTGGAGAACAGTATGGAAGTTTCTCAAAAAAAACTAAAAGTAGAGCTACCATACCATCTTAGCAGTTCTACCTCTGGGTATTTATCTGAAGGAAATAAAGTCACTATCTTGAAGGGATATTTGCAATTCGTGTTTGTTGTATCATTATTTACAATAAGCAAAATGTGAAAACAGCATAAATGACCATCAAAGGATGGATGGATAAGGAGAATGTGGTGTATATACACACATACACACAATAGAATATTGTTCAGCCATAAAAAGAAGGAAATCTGCATGTTTGACAACATAGATGTATTCTGAGGGCGTTATACTGAGTGAAATAAGTCAGACACAAAGAGACAAGTACTATATGATCTCATTTACAGGTGAAATAAAAAAAGATTAAATAGAAACAAGTAGATTGGTTAGTTGCCAGGGGCAGGGAGTTTGGAGAAATTATTGAAGATGATCGAAAATTATAAACGTTTACTTATAAAATGAGTAAGTTCTAAAAATCTAATATACAATATAGAGTATGGTTATTATAGTTAGCAGTACTGTATTATGTACTTGAAAGTTGCTAAGAGGGTAGATCTGGAAAGTACACACACACATACACACACACCACAATAATGCTGAGGAAAGCAGAAATACTTGAATTCAAAATAAAAACTCAGTACTTTCCTTTCTTGCTACCACAAGTTTTGATCACAAATGAACCAGATGATATCTACACACTGCTTTGGCCCACTTAGCTGACCTGATACCCATATTTATTTTTAAATTAATGTTTGTCTCTTTGCATATTCTCTCTGGTTGGCCTTATGTGGTAATTCAGAAATATATTTAGACCAAAAACCTCTTATACTCCATTTATTTCATGCCGACTTTATAACACAAATAATTGCAGATTCAAAGTAATTATTTTATTAGTATATTCAACAGACCCATGTTAAGGATATGCCATGTTTACCATGATCTTGTAGAAGATACTCAGATAAATAAGAATAGAACCCCCACATAATTCATATTTAAGTAGGAGAATTTAGTCACCTACCAACAAACTGTTTTTTTTTTTTTAAGGAAAATCTTAAGAGTTTTAGTAAAGTTTTAGAAAAGTTCATTGGAAAGAGACCCCTTAGAATTGCCAGAATCAGAGATGTTACGGAGACAATGAGATTTGAGCTAAAAGTTTGAAATCCTTTTCTTACATATGCATGTTCAATTGTTTTTATCATAAGCAATAAATAACAAGTGTACCTCTCTGAATGCCCTGAAATCAGCTCTGAGCTATGTGAATAATTTTTAAGAGGAAAAAAAAAACCTACTAATGCTCTTTTTCATAGAGGGCTATAGTTAGTAAACTTTTTTCCCATATCTGTATAGCCATAACTGAGTTTTTAGTAAGTATTTCCAAATAGAAATGCCCCTCTAATTTTATCTCTGGCTTTCAGAACCCAACATCTGTGCGTGGTTTCAAAGTGGTGAAGTGAGGGTTTGCTGGCAGGGCAGGCAAGCCCTGGGAAACTCTTATTTCATAACAATATCACTTGGCTATGGGGCTAAAGACACAAAAGACAAGGGAATAGTTTCATGTGAGATGGGGGAGGGGATATCTAAGAAATTCCTTCCCTCTGAAATTGCTTTCGAAGGAAGATGGCCATTTGCTAGCATTCCATCTCATTATGCTATGACCAGAAGGCTGTGCAGCTCCCTAAAGGCAGATGCAAGGATGTATCATATCAAGTAGCTTTCTTTGGAGAACTTCCAATCGTGTTGTCCTGGCAGGACAGATAAAGTACATATGGAGGATGCCTGGGTGGCTCAGCGGTTGAGCATCTGCCTTTAGCCCAGGGCATGATCCCGGGATCCAGGATCGAGTCCCACATTGGGCTCCCCGCGTGGGGCCTGCTTCTCCCTCTGCCTGTGTCTCTGCCTCTCTCTTTCTCTCATGAATAAATAACTAAATCTTTTTTAAAAAATAAAGTACATATGGAGATGTAAACTAATTGTAAAAGGAAAGATGGGTGTACAAACTGGCAATTCACTAGAGACGGCAAGACATACACAACTGAGTTAAGAGACCAGACTCTGATTTTGTATGTACTTAGGCAAGTAAAAATCCTCTAGATGCCATTTCCTCAGCTGTAAAATAAGAGGCTTGGACTAGAGTCTTCCAGGCCTGCATTTGCTGAAGTGAAGAGCTCCCAGCAGAGGAAGGATGGCATTTCAAGAGAAAAGGAGAAGGGAGTGTGTATCTGTAGGGGGAAAGGCTTAAGAAATGCATGGACATAGGAATGTGTAAAGTTATTTGGAGCCTAGGGTGCAAAGCAGTCTGTCCTTAGCCTTGGCTGTAGACATCCCCGCACCCTGCAGAGCCGGTCTCCAAATAGCTTCCCAATTACAAATCCAGGGCATTGCCTCTTCTTACTCTCCTCCCTCCCACACATGTTCCTATTTCAGTCTGCATCTTGGGACAATTACAAGCCTCAAATCCAAGCATTTCTAGGGTTGTTATCACAACTTCAGGATAGGATAAGCATAGCCCCAAAGTAAATGAAGGAATCCAGAGCTGAAGCCCATGAAAACAGCCCATGTTGGTGCCAACAAGAAACATCACACATGTTCCAACCTAGATTCACCTAGTAGATCTTCGGTGAATTGAGGGTCAGGCTTGTGAACGAAGTGTACATGGCGCTAGGCAAAGAATCAGATGACCTGTATTTATGTCTTATCCAGCTCTGCCCTCAGGTATGTTGGTTGGTCTCACTGAGATTCAGTTTTCCCACGTTCCATAGGACAATATTGTCTTTGACTCTTTCAGATGTTTTTTTTTTTTTTTGAGGCATAATATAAACTATTTAATATACATGGAAACTTTTTTGGAAAACATAAAGTGCTAAGCCAGGTAAGGAGTTTTCCAGATATGCTCACATATATTGAATTTATGCTTTATGGTAGTTGCTAGATTTTCTCTTTAAAACAGTAATAACTTTACTAGTTTTATTGCAGTACTCTTCCCAAAACATTTCCAATTATTATACGCTCTTATTACATTGAGGCTTCTCCCCACCCACCAGTGGTTAGCGATGTGAATGGAGGTAGAGGTTGTAAAAATGTGTGATGATGCAATAGAAATATGCAGGTAGAGATGAGTGTTTAGATAAACGTATTTGGAACTGAGTACTGTAAAATGCTAGATCTAAGAGCAGTCATTGACTTAAAATCCATCTGTGAAAAATGTTTATTGACTTTCTCAAATGTGGTAACAGTAAGCTTTTTTTTCTTTAACATCCTATAAATAATAATGTGCTGTGCTTTTATCAGTAGGTAGCAACATAACTAGGTAATATAAACTCACTTTCCAAATGTAAACAATAAGCCTTCAGAAATTATTTAATTGACATTGCGATAGCTTTCTAAAAATTGTCTTTGGCCATTTTAATTTCATAATAATATTATCACATTTCTCATTGCAGCTCTGTGGACACAACTGTCTAGAGCATGGTAGGATCTTCATATTCAATAGCTATAATGAGATAATTATCTATTTTATCTTTGGATTGAATAGTCTGACTTGTTAGAATTGAGGGCACAACTTTAAAGGCAGTTTTTATTTTGTTTGCATAAGTTTTCCTTCCACCAGTAGCATATTAAATATATTTACAAAACACCACGATGTTCTTTACCAATCAAAATCTTAAACTATAAATAATTTCCTTAAATATATAAAGATGCTCACTTGGTAAGCATTGATTCCGTGGCTACTATGTGTCAGGCTGTTATTACAGAGAGAAATAAGAATTCATCTCCCCTGTTAAGAGGTCTCACAGACTGATGGGAGGAACAGATATTCCATAGCTCAGATCATGAGAGCTATGATTAGGGCAGTAGGCCCACAGTCAGCAGCCATGAGAACCACTGAACTGGCCTGGTGATACCCCTCTGGGCAGGTCACTGTGGACATCAAGGAAAACAGTCAAAGCCTTTTGAAAGCTACAGAAAAAGCACAATATACTTTGCCTTTCCAGACTGTTGTGAGATATGCTTAAAAAAAAAAAAACTACGAATTGCCTCTGGGAGGCTCAGTCAGTTAAGCATCTGACTCTTGGTTTCAGCTCAGGTCACGATCTTCAGTTCCTGAGATCAAGACTTGCCCATCTGGCTCCATGATCAGTACAGCCTCTGTTTCTCTGCCTCTCCCTCTGCCCTTCCCCCTGCCCATACTCTCTCTCTCTCTTTTTCAAATAATAAATAAATCTTTAAAAAAAAAAGTTATCTGCACCCTCAATCAGACATAATTATTTTTAAAAAGGTTATAATCAGGCATATCAAATTTTAAAAATATTTTTGAAATAGCTTTGAACAATATGAGACTAATACATAAGACTATATTTTGGTTTGGCAAAAGGTGAAAATGAAGATAAATCTGTATCTTTATTTAAGCATTAAAGCCCAATATAGTAAAAGCAACAAATAAAGATGCATATAAAAATGTGAAAGGAGACAAAGCCATATATCTGTATGCATGTAAAATACACGTATGTGCAAGAAACAGGATATACATTTATCAATATAATTTCTATTTTTTACAGACTGTACACACAGTAAGAGAAATCTCTAACTCCCTGAAGTTTTGGTATCATTTGCAGACAATTACTACGGCACGCCAAAGCCTCCAGCAGAACCAGCACCATTATTATTAAATGTAACAGACCAGATACTTCCGGGAGCCACTCCAAGTGCTGAAGGAAAACGGAAGAGGAATAAATCAGTGAGCAACATGGAGAAAGCCAGTATAGAGCCTCCCGAGGAAGAAGAGGAAGAGAGGCCTGTGGTCAATGGAAATGGAGTAGTAGTAACACCAGGTTAGTCATTTAACATATGTACATATTTATATGTATGATTGATTATAGTTAACCTCAGAGAGAGAGGATTCTAATATCAAATGGAAAGGACATAATTCTTGTATCCCTTTTATTAGTTTTAATTTCGACATATAAACCAATTAGTTTATGTTCCTCGGTTTTTTGTTTCATATACACAGTATTAATAGAAATCTAATGAACTATTTCTACATTTTAGAAAATATTACAAGTCATGAATATGATTGTATAAAGTTCTGGGATCTTTGCTAATTAAAATTAGGTAAAATCTATCCTTAGAAATCTTACTATACTCACTGTTCTGGAAAAAGAGGTTGTTTCATGTGATTTAGTTAACAACTTCAATGAACACTGTACTCAAAATGACTAGAGCTACACCATGTCTGTATATTTTTCTCTCCACCCTTACTATCTAATCTGGCAATGTGGAGAAAGCATCTTTAGACATTGACTTCGTAAAGGCACCTACCCTTGAACAAGGAAAAGGCTTGTTATCTTTTTTATTTATGATCTATCATATCACATATATAAAGAAGAGCAGGCAGATATAAAGTGTGTTTGCACAAGGGTATGGCTTTGCTATTTTCTTGTGCTTATTACTAACTGAGTGCCAAATTTTATTATAATTATAAAATTAGTTTTTTTTCCTTACATTACTTATGATTAAATGTTAAAGCAAAACTATGGCATTCTTTTTTTATATACTTTTTTAAAAGATTTTATTTATTTATTCATGAGACACACAGAAAGAGAGAGAGAGAGAGAGAGAGAGAGAGAGGCAGAGATAGAAACAGGCTCCATGCAAGGAGCCCGACGTGGGACTTGATCCCGGGTCTCCAGGATCACGCCCCGGGCTGAAGGCAGCGCTAAACTGCTGAGCCACCCAGGCTGCCCTAACTATGGCATTCTTATAGCCTCTAAGCTTGGAGTAAATTTCCAAAGTTTTATTAGTTATTTATTTTTTAATAACAGCATACTAGTAGGCATTGAAAATCTAAGAACTGAAAAGCTCTTGAAAAAAATGTTAACACATGAACTTCTCATACATATTATTTTTTTAAGATTTTATTTATTTATTCGTAGAGACAGAGAGAGAGAGAGAGAGAGAGGCGGAGAAGCAGGCCCCATTCAGGGAGCCCGATGTGGGACTCGACCCTGGGTCTCCAGGATCACACCCCAGGCTGCAGGTGGAGCTAAACTGCTGCACCACGGGGGCTGCCCCACATAATTCATAATTATGAATAAGGAAGGTTAAGAAATAAGCTTATGAAATGTTGATAAAAATAATAGAGCATGAAAATTAAAATACTACGTCACTATAGAAACTGTACAATGATAATTAAAAATAGAGACATCAAAATAGTTGTAGGAAATATACTATTATTATTTAATATATTATTATTAATTACAAAAATGTTTTTCCTCAAACATAGGGAGACCAAAATCTAATCTATTCCAATCAGTGTGTAAAACCTTAAAAAGTGATTTCATCTTGATTTCTCAGAGGAGGACAGCCTCCTCCATAAATGCAATGGTGAAAAACTTATGCTCTGTTCCTACCAATCACCAATTTCTGTATATAAATGCTAAAGATCACTATTGTACATAATGTAACTTGCTTACTAAAGACCCTGTGCCAGAAAAAAATGTGATGCGGTTCAGAAGGTGAAGAACTAAGTAAATGTATATGAGAGGAAAGCAATTTATAGGTCTATAGGTAATTTTCAAGCAATTAGATACCTTTTCTGTTCTGATTCTGAAATATCTTTGTCAAAATATTTATTTTTCATTATGTAATGGATTTTGAATTAAGTTGGTAGTACATAGTTTTCTTAGCTATCTTTGATATGAGAAGCAAAATGATTCAGCCAAGTGGAAGCAGTAATCACAAAAAAACAAAGTTGGAGATCAAAAAGCAGTTACAGAGTTTGTTACTGATTAATACCTTACAGCTAAAAACATAAAATATTTGCCCTTGGTTGGGCCTGAATCGTTGGTTTCTATTGCATTTCTACTCTGTATAAGGCAAATCAAATGAAGTATTCTTGACATACATTTATTTGTAAATTAGAAATTTATTTAATTGGGCGTCATAGTAAATGTAGAAAGCACCATTCCTTTCAATTCATATATTAGACATAAGGAATTGGGTTTGGTTTGTTTGTGAGTTTGGGCTAGGCAGGAGGGGTCCCAAGGTACATGGATTGGTTTGCACTCTTCTTAAGCAGCCCTAACAGTATGTCTGTCCCTGGACCTCTCAGCCTGAGGACGGTAGAGAACAACTACCCAGGCCAACTCTGGGATGTCTGGATAGTCAATAGATGCCACAAATGCCAACAGATGCTTGCAGTGGCTCTGTAAGCCTGGCTGGACTTCTCTGTCCCTTATGGGAGATGAGACATATGTAAATTAGGCGGCTCTTTGCCCAGTGTTCAAAGATGGAGAAAACAGCCCCAAACCAGAAATTGGTCCTTCATCCTTTATTAGAATATCCAATAGAAACTTTAGGGTTCACATTGCCTCCTTCCCATACATATTCACTCAGATCTTCATCTTTTGAACTTTGTCACGTTTTTTTCTAGCATAGGGTCTTTATCCTGCCTTTTTTCTTCCCATACATGTTTACCAGATGTAAGACACTTTAAACAATATTGAGAAAATTCTTGCTTAAATTTTAGTTACCGCCCTGTATCAACTAAGAGCCTATAATACTAATTAACATCAGATGTCAATTCAGAGCATAAATAGTACAATCGATGAGGTGCATTTAGAAAGTGAGAAAAGCTTACTGAGGTACTTTTATTCCATTACATAAAAATGCTGATAATACCGATAATAAATAATGTAAAAATTAACCTCTTGTGGATGCTAACCATGTTCTAGAAACTCTTTAACTTCATTATGTGTACTAGTTCAGTTATTTCTCCTAACAGATTTTACGGGTTAGGTACTATTTCATAGAATAGGACACTGAGGCACACTACTGTTAAGTAATTTGCCCAGAAACTGGGATTTATTTATAGGAAATATCGATCCAGAAGCATGTTCTTAGCTGCTATGCTATCTGAGTGTAATAGCACCAATAGAAGCATAAATACATTTCTCAGCAACATGTACGTACATGATCATTATTTTACTTGTACCTCTTTAAAAGTGGCATTATTAGTTTCTACCTACTACAAGTTTCTTATTTCTTTCATTTCTGGAAATCATGTACAACTCCACTTATGTGGCTCTGTGGTTATTAAAAAAATCGTATTTTTAAAAAATATTCTGCATGCATTTAAGCATCAAGCCTACCAATCTTGGGCAGCCCTGGTGGCATAGAGGTTTAATGAAGCCCGGGGTGTGATCTTGGAGATCCAGGATTGAGTCCCATGTCAGGCTTCCTGTATGGAGTCTGCTTCTTCCTCTGCCTGTGTCTCTGTCTCTATGAATAAATAAAATCTTAAAAAAAAAAAAAAAGCCTACCAATCTTTAACTCCTTATGTTTTACTGAAATGAATTATTCTCGCTAGGTAAATAAAGGTTTTAGAAGAGTCCTCAATTTACTTCTACTACTCGTTTTCTTCATCGCTTCTCCTTTAGACTTAAACTTAGAACTATACATTCCTTTTAGTTTCAGGCCATATTTATGTAAAGTTTGTGTACATGAAGCTCTACTGACCTGTAACATTGTCCACGAATAGTCAAGTATTTTAAGTGAATAATTAATGTTAGGCTCCCTTTTTTGGTTGGAATTACATCAAACAGATGGAGTTAGCCCATATCACCTAGAAAAGCCATGGGATGATCTTTCAGTGTCTCAGATCAGAAATGTTTCTCTCTCTGACATATGTCACTTTGATGATAGAAATCAGTATTGTTCTATCCGTAGAAATGTAGCTTTAACCTGGTTAATACTGACAGTCACAAAAATAACAATGAAAATAAATAATGGCAACTCTCCTTTAATGAATGCATAAGATGTGCTAGACATATAGCCCATACGTTATTTCTTGTCCCATAACCATGGTATGCTTACTTATCAAAGAATATGCTGAAACTTAGCTTAAGGTACTTAACTAAGGTAATAATTATTTAGTAACAGTGTTAAGATCTGGACCCAGGAACACCCGAACTCATCCTGTCCCCATCACCTTTGCTGGGCTGTTAACCATGTTGAGGACAGCATGACTCCTGACCTCCATAAGGTAAAATCAGTCTTTCAGCTCAGTGTATTTCATTACACTGTATTCTGTTATATTTGTCCTTCAGTGAATGTGTGGCTGCAGTGTTAGATCGAATGCTTGCAAAGATGATACAGCTTTACATCATCTTAGAAAATCTGTCTTTAAACTGATACTTAAAAATCATATCCCCAGGAAACCTTTCCTTGACATTAACCTCACCTATATTTAGGCATCTTTATCTTGTTAGAGTTGACATCCAGCCCCATAGCTTGAAATACTGTCGATTACCCGTAGCCTTCACTTTCCTCTAATGTCCCAGGGCCATATCTCTAACTGCTGCCCACTGGACTGCCCCTCCTAAGCATTTCTGTAGCATCTTAAATGCAACATTCCTGGGACTCGGGGATCACAACCTGAGCCCAAGGCAGATGCTCAACCCCTGAGCCACCCAGGCATCCCTCAGCCACATTCTTATACCAGCTTGTGCAGAGCACCCGCTCTTCCTGAAATGAACCCTAGTGCAGCTAGCACAAGAGTGAGAGGATTCAGTCCTGCTGCAGGGGGATTTATAGACAGACCATCTGGAACTGTGGAGAAAGTGGAGATGTCTCTGAGAGAACTCTCGGTTCGAGTCCAGACTCCGTTGTTTGCTCTGTGACATTAAGCAAGTTGTCTAACTGTTCCCAGCTTTGCTTTTGTCTCTAACGTGAGGTTAATACTGCTTGTGCTCTCTCTGTCAAATAAATAAAATCTATTACAAAAATAAAATTTTTTTAACTTTTTGAATAATGTCTGTTTTAAGATTTATTTTATTATTTATTTATGAGAGAGAGAGAGAGAGAGAGAGAGGGAGAGAGATTGGCAGAGACACAGGAGGAGGGAGAAGCAGACTCCATGCCGGGAGCCCGATGTGGGACTTGATCCCGGGACTCCAGGATCGCACCCTGGGCCAAAGGCAGGCGCCAAACCACTGAGTTACCCACGGATCCCCATGTCTCAGTTTTAGAATAGACTTCCAGAACAAAAATAATACCAGGAGTTCCATATACCTCACATCCAGTCCCCATATTAACATCTTTAATTAATGTGGTGTACTTGTAACGATTAGTGACTCAATATTGATACAGTATTGAATGAACTCTACACTTTATTCAGATTTTCTTAGTTTTGATCTAATATCCTTTTTTCTGGGCCAGGATGTCCCCTTGGGCTCCTCTGAGCTGTGACACTTCCTCAGACTTTCCCTGTTTTTGATGATCTTAACATTTTTTTGATGGCCTTGACATTTTTGAGGCATCCCGATCAGGTATTTTGTAGATTGTCCCTCCGCTAGAATACTACTCTTGATTAGATGATGAGGAGTTGACAACCACTCCCCCCATCCATACTTTACTCTTGAAAGGGTGGGGGTGACAAAGAAAGAAAGAAAGAAAGAAAGAAAGAAAGAAAGAAAGAAAGAAAGTCAGTCACTATGGGCAGCCT
This sequence comes from Canis lupus dingo, assembly GCF_003254725.2. NCBI lineage: Eukaryota > Metazoa > Chordata > Mammalia > Carnivora > Canidae > Canis > Canis lupus. Next base: position 8,184 of record NW_026019508.1, on the reverse strand, counting down.
ACACTACTGTGGAAAGTTATGCTCTACTTCCTTGAGGGCAAAAATACCTGCATAAATTTTTGGAATTCTTCAGCACAGATTTGTTTATTTTCCCCTCATATATTTAGTTATTCAATTATCTATATCAAGATAGATTCATGAACATTTATTTTTTTACTTTGGGTTAAAATCCACTGCGACTATACTCAGATTGTTTCCCGACTTTGGATATTATAGGAATAACTTCAGTTGGATTCTGTATGCCTTTTTTTTTTTTTTTTTTTTTTAGAGTTAAAAGACTTACTTTATTTTTTATTTATTTATTTATTTATTTATTTATTTTTATTTTTTTATTTTTTTATTTTTATTTTTTATTTTTTATTTTTTTTTATTGGTGTTCAATTTACTAACATACAGAATAACACCCAGTGCCCGTCACCCATTCACTCCCACCCCCCGCCCTCCTCCCCTTCTACCACCCCTAGTTCGTTTCCCAGAGTTAGCAGTCTTTACGTTCTGTCTCCCTTTCTGATATTTCCCACACATTTCTTCTACCTTCCCTTATTTTCCCTTTCACTATTATTTATATTCCCCAAATGAATGAGAACATATAATGTTTGTCCTTCTCCGACTGACTTACTTCACTCAGCATAATACCCTCCAGTTCCATCCACGTTGAAGCAAATGGTGGGTATTTGTCATTTCTAATAGCTGAGTAATATTCCATTGTATACATAAACCACATCTTCTTTATCCATTCATCTTTCGTTGGACACCGAGGCTCCTTCCACAGTTTGGCTATCGTGGCCATTGCTGCTAGAAACATCGGGGTGCAGGTGTCCCGGCGTTTCATTGCATTTGTATCTTTGGGGTAAATCCCCAACAGTGCAATTGCTGGGTCGTAGGGCAGGTATATTTTTAACTGTTTGAGGAACCTCCACACAGTTTTCCAGAGTGGCTGCACCAGTTCACATTCCCACCAACAGTGTAAGAGGGTTCCCTTTTCTCCGCATCCTCTCCAACATTTGTTGTTTCCTGCCTTGTTAATTTTCCCCATTCTCACTGGTGTGAGGTGGTATCTCATTGTGGTTTTGATTTGTATTTCCCTGATGGCAAGTGATGCAGAGCATTTTCTCATATGCATGTTGGCCATGTCTATGTCTTCCTCTGTGAGATTTCTGTTCATGTCTTTTGCCCATTTCATGATTGGATTGTTTGTTTCTTTGGTGTTGAGTTTAATAAGTTCTTTATAGATCTTGGAAACTAGCCCTTTGTCTGATATGTCATTTGCAAATATCTTCTCCCATTCTGTAGGTTGTCTTTGAGTTTTGTTGACTGTATCCTTTGCTGTGCAAAAGCTTCTTATCTTGATGAAGTCCCAATAGTTCATTTTTGCTTTTGTTTCTTTTGCCTTCGTGGATGTATCTTGCAAGAAGTTACTATGGCCGAGTTCAAAAAGGGTGTTGCCTGTGTTCTTCTCTAGGATTTTGATGGAATCTTGTCTCACATTTAGATCTTTCATCCATTTTGAGTTTATCTTTGTGTATGGTGAAAGAGAGTGGTCTAGTTTCATTCTTCTGCATGTGGATGTCCAATTTTCCCAGCACCATTTATTGAAGAGACTGTCTTTCTTCCAATGGATAGTCTTTCCTCCTTTATCGAATATTAGTTGCCCATAAAGTTCAGGGTCCACTTCTGGATTCTCTATTCTGTTCCACTGATCTATGTGTCTGTTTTTGTGCCAGTACCACACTGTCTTGATGACCACAGCTTTGTAGTACAACCTGAAATCTGGCATTGTGATGCCCCCAGATATGGTTTTCTTTTTTAAAATTCCCCGGGCTATTCGGGGTCTTTTCTGATTCCACACAAATCTTAAAATAATTTGTTCTAACTCTCTGAAGAAAGTCCATGGTATTTTGATAGGGATTGCATTAAACGTGTATATTGCCCTGGGTAACATTGACATTTTCACAATATTAATTCTGCCAATCCATGAGCATGGAATATTTTTCCATCTCTTTGTGTCTTCCTCAATTTCTTTCAGAAGTGTTCTATAGTTTTGAGGGTATAGATCCTTTACATCTTTGGTGAGGTTTATTCCTAGGTATCTTATGCTTTTGGGTGCAATTGTAAATGGGATTGACTCCTTAATTTCTCTTTCTTCAGTCTCATTGTTAGTGTATAGAAATGCCACTGACTTCTGGGCATTGATTTTGTATCCTGCCACGCTACCGAATTGCTGTATGAGTTCTAGCAATCTTGGGGTGGAGACTTTTGGGTTTTCTATGTAGAGTATCATGTCATCGGCGAAGAGGGAGAGTTTGACTTCTTCTTTGCCAATTTGAATGCCTTTAATGTCTTTTTGTTGTCTGATTGCTGAGGCTAGGACTTCCAGTACTATGTTGAATAGCAGTGGTGAGAGTGGACATCCCTGTCTTGTTCCTGATCTTAGGGGAAAGGCTCCCAGTGCTTCCCCATTGAGAATGATATTTGCTGTGGGCTTTTCATAGATGGCTTTTAAGATGTCGAGGAATGTTCCCTCTATCCCTACACTCTGAAGAGTTTTGATCAGGAATGGATGCTGTATTTTGTCAAATGCTTTCTCTGCATCCAATGAGAGGATCATATGGTTCTTGGTTTTTCTCTTGCTGATATGATGAATCACATTGATTGTTTTACGGGTGTTGAACCAGCCTTGTGTCCCAGGGATAAATGCTACTTGGTCATGGTGAATAATTTTCTTAATGTATTGTTGGATCCTATTGGCCAGTATCTTGTTGAGAATTTTTGCATCCATGTTCATCAGGGATATTGGTCTGTAATTCTCCTTTTTGGCGGGGTCTTTGTCTGGCTTTGGAATTAAGGTGATGCTGGCTTCATAGAACGAATTTGGAAGTACTCCATCTCTTTCTATCTTTCCAAACAGCTTTAGGAGAATAGGTATGATTTCTTCTTTAAACGTTTGATAAAATTCTCCTGGGAAGCCATCTGGCCCTGGACTCTTGTGTCTTGGGAGGTTTTTGATGACTGCTTCAATTTCCTCCCTGGTTATTGGCCTGTTCAGGTTTTCTATTTCTTCCTGTTCCAGTTTTGGTAGTTTGTGGCTTTCCAGGAATGCGTCCATTTCTTCTAGATTGCCTATTTATTGGCGTATAGCTGTTCATAATATGTTTTTAAAATCGTTTGTATTTCCTTGGTGTTGGTAGTGATCTCTCCTTTCTCATTCATGATTTTATTAATTTGAGTCTTCTCTCTCTTCTTTTTACTAAGGCTGGCTAATGGTTTATCTATCTTATTAATTCTTTCAAAGAACCAACTCCTGGTTCTGTTGATCTGTTCCACAGTTCTTCTGGTCTCGATTTCGTTGAGTTCTGCTCGAATCTTTATTAACTCCCTTCTTCTCTTGGGTGTAGGATCTATTTGCTGTTTTTTCTCTAGCTCCTTTATGTGTAAGGTTAGCTTTTGTATTTCAGTTCTTTCCAGTTTTTGAATGGATGCTTGTATTGCAATGTATTTCCCCCTTAGGACTGCTTTTGCTGCATCCCAAAGATTTTGAACGGTTGTATCTTCATTCTCATTAGTTTCCATGAATCTTTTTAATTCTTCCTTAATTTCCTGGTTGACCCTTTTATCTTTTAGCAGGATGGTCCTTAACCTCCAAGTGTTTGAGGTCCTTCCAAACTTCTTGTTGTGATTTAGTTCTAATTTCAAGGCATTATGGTCCGAGAATATGCAGGGGACAATCCCAATCTTTTGGTATCGGTTCAGACCCGATTTGTGACCCAATATGTGGTCTATTCTGGAGAAAGTTCCATGTGCGCTTGAGAAGAATGTGTATTCAGTTGAGTTTGGATGTAAAGTTCTGTAGATATCTGTGAAATCCATCTGGTCCAGTGTATCATTTAAAGCTCTCGTTTCTTTGGAGATGTTTTGCTTAGAAGACCTATCGAGTATAGAAAGAGCTACATTGAAGTCACCAAGTATAAGTGTATTATTATCTAAGTATTTCTTCACTTTGGTTAATAATTGATTTATATATTTGGCAGCTCCCACATTCGGAGCATATATATTGAGGATTGTTAAGTCCTCTTGTTGAATAGATCCTTTAAGTATGATATAGTGTCCCTCTTCATCTCTCACTACAGTCTTTGGGGTAAGTTTTAGTTTATCTGATATAAGGATGGCTACCCCTGCTTTCTTTTGAGGACCATTCGAATGGTAAATGGTTCTCCAACCTTTTATTTTCAGGCTGTAGGTGTCCTTCTGTCTAAAATGAGTCTCTTGTAGACAGCAAATAGATGGGTCCTGTTTTTTTATCCAGTCTGAAACCCTGCGCCTTTTGATGGGGTCATTAAGCCCGTTCACATTCAGAGTTACTATTGAGAGATATGAGTTTAGTGTCATCATGATATCTATTCAGTCTTTGTTTTTGTGGACTGTTCCACTGAACTTCTTCTTAAAGGGGAATTTTAAGAGGCCCCCTTAAAATTTCTTGCAGAGCTGGTTTGGAGGTCACATATTCTTTTAGTTGCTGCCTGTCTTGGAAGCTCTTTATCTCTCCTTCCATTTTGAATGAGAGCCTTGCTGGATAAAGTATTCTTGGTTGCATGTTCTTCTCATTTAGGACCCTGAATATATCCTGCCAGCCCTTTCTGGCCTGCCAGGTCTCTGTGGAGAGGTCTGCTGTTACCCTAATACTCCTCCCCATAAAAGTCAGGGATTTCTTGTCTCTTGCTGCTTTAAGGATCTTCTCTTTATCTTTGGAATTTGCAAGCTTCACAATTAAATGTCGAGGTGTTGAACGGTTTTTATTGATTTTAGGGGGGGATCTCTCTATTTCCTGGATCTGAATGCCTGTTTCCCTTCCCAGATTAGGAAAGTTTTCAGCTAGAATTTGTTCAAATACATATTCTGGCCCTCTGTCCCTTTCGGCGCCCTCGGGAACCCCAATTAAACGTAGGTTTTTCTTCCTCAGGCTGTCGTTTATTTCCCTTAATCTATCTTCATGGTCTTTTAATTGTTTGTCTCTTTTTTCCTCAGTTTCCCTCTTTGCTATCAACTTGTCTTCTAGGTCACTCACTCGTTCTTCCACCTCGTTAACCCTCGTCGTTAGGACTTCTAGTTTGGATTGCATCTCATTCAATTGATTTTTAATTTCTGCCTGATTAGCTCTAAATTCTGCAGTCATGAAGTCTCTTGAGTCCTTTATACTTTTTTCTAGAGCCACCAGTAGCTGTATAATAGTGCTTCTGAATTGGCTTTCTGACATTGAATTGTAATCCAGATTTTGTAACTCTGTGGGAGAGAGGACTGTTTCTGATTCTTTCTTTTGAGGTGAGGTTTTCCTTCTAGTCATTTTGCTCAGTGCAGAGTGGCCAAAAGTAAGTTGTATTGGGAAAAAGAGAAAAAGAGAGGAGAGAAAGAAGGAAAGAAAAGAGAAAGAGAAAAAAAAAGGGAAGAAAAAGAAAAAAAAAACGAAAAAAAAAAGAAAAGAAGAAAAAGAGAAAGAAAAAGAAAGGAGAAAAAAAGGTGGTGGGGGAAGGAAACAAATCAAAAAGCAAAACAAAACAAAAACAAAACAAAACAAAAACAAACAAACAAAAAAAGAACCACCGGGGAGTATCTTCTGATTCTGTGTTCTTTAAGTCCCTTGGCTTCTCCTGGAAGTTGTCAGTCTAGCTGGTGTTCTGGGGGAGGGGCCTGTTGTGCTGATTCTCAGGTGTTAGCAGTTGGGGGAGCTGCTGTGCCCCTGCCTGGTGCAGGGCTCAGTGGGGGTTGTTTACCCCCTGAGGCCGCAGGAGGAACAGCCCCAGTGGCGAGGCAGCTCTGGAAACCTGGATTCAGCTCCGGCAGGAACTCCGTCTGCAGGGCCTGGAGGCTCCGGGCGGGGCCGCTGATCTGCTCAGCTGGGGCAGGAGCGTCCTTGCTGTCCTGGGCCCTCCCGGCCTCTGCCTGTCCCGGGGGAGGCCGGATCCTGGGCTGTGTCCCGGCGCCCTGTGCTCCGGAGCCTGCGCTGGTGGATTCGCGCTCCCGGGCCACGCAGCCCCTTCCGCGGAGCTGCCGCCCGAGCCCCTCCGAGCTGCTCCTGGAACCGCGCAGGCCCCTCTGCACGGAGCCTCTTCCTCTGCCCGAGCCCCTCCGAGCTGCTCCTGGGGCCGCGCAGCCCCCTCCGCGGAGCCGCCGCCCGAGCCCCCCGAGCTGCTCCGGGTCCCGCCGGTCCCACCGGGTCCCGCCGTGCGCGCTGCAGCCCTTAGGGAGCTCGGCGCACTCTCCTGGGCGCGCAGTTGCTGTTACTGTCCCGGGGAGCCCGAGGGCATCCTCGCCCTCCTGGGTCCTGCTCCAACTCCCTGCGAGCCCCTTTCCGCCCGGGAAGGTCGGTGCAGCTCCTGCTCCTCCGGGACGGGGCTCTCCTGTCCTGGGGACACTCGCCCCGGCCTCAGCCCGGCTCCTCGCGGGGCCCCTCCCCCTTGGAGGCCTTTGTTTCTTTATTTCTTTTTCCCCGTCTTCCTACCTTGATAGATGCACGAACTCTTCTCACTGTAGCGTTCCAGCTGGTCTCTCTTTAAATCTCAGGCCGAATTCATAGGGATTCTGTATGCCTTTGATGCACCCTTATCCTTGTATGTGAGGGTGTGTGTGTATACATGTGCACGTGTGTGTGTGTGTTCACACTTTCTTACTTTCTGGCACTCCAGATGCTCCAGGCTCATCTTGTATATTTCCTACCCCAATCCTAAAACCAGCCATTTCTCTGAGGAGCCCTGGTTCCTCTTATTGGACAGTGGTATGAGAAACAAACCACAGATCTAATGCTCATTACTGCTGGGGGGTCATTGTCTGGAGGAATGTGTGTGGATAGGAACCCACGTATGCAAAACTGTAACAATCCTCCAGGACTCTGAGATGATAAACATCTGTCACTCTAAGCCACCCAGTTTGTACAGCAGCCCTAGGAAATTAATACAAGACCCTTCCCCTCCTCTGCAGTGAGTCTCCCTCCCCGTTTCCTTCTTTTATACCCTCACAGTTTCTCCGCACAGCCAGCTGTCTGCCTGCCTTTGTTGTTTCGTGTCTCTTTGGCTACTTCCTACCCATTCCTTCCAGATTCCACTCAGACACCAGCCCTCTGGCTGCCTTGGCATGCCCCCCCACCATGCACAGTTAGGTGCCCTGGTCCATACAGCCCCTTGCGTGTCCACATAGTTACTGCGATGTCGCTGTCGCCTCTCACTTGACTGTGCGCTCCTTGAGGGAAGACTCCGCCTTTGGCTCCCAGGGTGTGCAGCTGCTCAGGTGTCCCATACACCAGGAGAAGGCTGCAGAAACTGAAGCCTGATGAAGGCCATGGCAGCTCCAGAATTTTATTCTAGGAGGGTCCCAAGGTGGCATTTGGTTTGCAGGAGCGGAACCCCGAAACCAAAATTGCCCAGCACTTAACAAGCGTTAGAGAATTACAGTTCGTGTTAGAGGCGGAGAGATCAGGCCGCGTTGTGCAGGGGTCACCTCCCTCTACAACCCGGTGGAAGCAAACTCTAATATCCTTTGCTTCCGATGAAGAATCTGAGGAGCTGCCATGCTCTTGATCAGACTTCAGTTTCTGCAGCCTCGCAGGTCACACGCTTCCTTGAAGGTCACACGGGCGGTTCATGGCAGGCTGGGACTGCAACCTAGCTCGGTTTGTCTGACTCCAGGCTTGTCATCGCGGGAGGCGTTTAGGGGGCTTGAGGTCCCCCACCTTGTGCATCAAGGACCAGCCTAGATCTAACGGAGTTGACAGCGAGGCGGGAATCCCAGCCTTCCCTGCGAAGGGAGGGCGCAAGGGGGCACCGCTGTTGAGGGCGAGCGGCAACCATGCCGACAGCTGTTGTGCATTAGCTGGGATGGGGTGGAGGGAACTACAGTTCCCAGGAAGCAGTGCGGCTCCCTGGCTGCCCCGCTCAGGCCACGCCCAGACCACGCCCCCACCCGCCTCGGCCACGCCCCGGCCACGCCCCCGGGCCGGCTGGTATATAAGGGCCGAATGGCCCGGCGGCGGGCAGAGCGCGGAGGCGGCGCGGGCGCGCGCGGGGCTGCCGGGGCCGGAGGAGGCTGCTGCTCGCCCGCTCGCCCGCTCGCCCGCCCGCCGCTCCGCGCTTCTCCCTCCGCCTCCCCGGCCCCGCGCACCTACGAGCTCCGGGCCGCGGGCCGAGCTGCCCCGGGCGC
>NW_026019506.1:105000-114064 GCF_003254725.2 Canis lupus dingo | reverse complement strand
TGGCTCCCGGGTTCGGAGCCCCGCCGGGCTCCTGCATGGCCTCTTCTCTCTCTCTCTCTCTCTCTCTCTCTCTCTCTCTCTCTCTCATACATAAATAAAATCTTAAACAAACAGAACTAAAAGGAACAACATGGAACTGAAAAGAGCGAAAGACAATGATGACGTTTCTTTGTTTTTGTTTTTAAAGACTTTATTTAGTTATTCACGAGAACAATGAGAGAGAGGCAGAGAACAGGCAGAGGGAGAAGCAGGCTCTGCAGGGAGAGCCGATGAGGACTCCAGGATCACACCCTGAGCCAAAGACAGCTGCTCCCACCGCTGAACCACCCAGGCGTCCTGATGACCCTTTTTGGACTCTTGTTCAAATCACTGCTGATCCCCTCATGTTTGCTCTTCCAGTTTGAAGGAAACTTTGTCTGTAGAGATATCTATACCTTAGAGAAATTGGAGGAGAGTGAGTTTGTAAACAATTATCATCCATCCTTGGGCAGCCCTGGTGACTCAGCGGTTTAGCTGCCTTCAGCCCAGGCCGTGATCCTGGAGACCCTGCATGGAGCCTGCTTCTCCCTCTGCCTGTGTCTCTGCCTCTCTCTCTCTCTCTCTCTCTCTCTCTCTGTGTGTGCGTTTGTCTCTCGAATAAATACATAAAATCTAAAGAAAAAAAAATCTTTAAAATCCTTATCTTTTCTCCCTACCTGTGACCCGTCAGTGTTCAGAAACTCTCAGTGAGTTATCTTTTTCTTTTCTTTTCTTTTCTTTTCTTTTCTTTTTCTTTTCTTTTCTTTTCTTTCTTTTTCTCTCTTTCTCTCTCTTTTCTAATGAGTTATCTTTCTTTTATGGCAATTGCCAATCATCTGCGTGAGGTCTGTTCCGTGGGAATATGTTCTCATTGTGACGCCACTGTTGGAAGAATCCCTTGTATCACCAAGACCTGCCTTCCTTGAGTGCAATGGCATCTGTTTTCTTTTCTCTTCTCTTCCTCCGCCCCCCGCCCCGGTTTATTTTTCAGAGTGATCTCTACTCCCAACGTAGGGCTCGCACTCACGGCCTGAGGTCAAGAGTCGTTCTCTACTGCCAGGCGGCCAGGGGCCCTGGAATCGCATCCTAAGACTCGGATAGGATCAGACAGCCAGACACCTCAGATCCACTTCCGGGAGCCACCGAGCCCCTCGAAACCGTGGGCCTGATACCTTCCTTCCAGAGGTCGGCCTCACTGGGCGAGTCAAGAGTGCCACCTCCTGGCGGATGAAACCGAGAGTCAGCTGCTTAACCCCAGCGAGCCTCCCAGGTTGCCCCTACGAGGTGCTTGGAAATCGGAGGTTCTTCCCTCTTGCCTTTTTTTTTTTTTTCTTTTTTTTTCTTTTATTTATTTACTTGATAGGTCACACAGAGAGAGCAGGAGCACAGGCAGAGGGAGAAGCAGGCTCCATGCACGGAGCCTGACAGGATTGATCCCGGATCTCCAGGATCGCCCTGGGCCAAAGGCAGGCGCCAAGCGGCTGCGCCACAGGGATCCCCTCTTGCCTTGCTTTTGCAGGGCTGACGACAGTGACCACGTCTGTCTGGCGAGGAGAAACAATTCCAGGTTGCTGAACCCTGGTTTTCCACACGCGACGACAGGATATCACCCCCTCCCCTCTTTCAACCTGACCCAGGAATTCCCTCTCTGAGCCAAGGACAGGGTGGGGGTGGGGGTGGGTCTTGTTGTTGTTGTTGTTGTTTGTTTTTGTTTGTTTTGCTTTTCTTCCCCCAGTTGTGGTAAAGAAAAATAGACGTCACCTAAAATGGAATGTTGTAGTCGTTTCTTTCTTTCTTTTTTAATATTTTATTTATTTATTCACGAGAGACACAGAGACAGAGACACAGGCAGAGGAGAAGCAGACTCTATGCAGGGAGCCTGACGTGGGACTCGATCCTGGGTCTCCAGGATCAGGCCCTGGGCTGAAGGCAGGCGCTAAACCGCTGAGCCACCCGGGGATCCCTGGACGCTCCACCGCTGAGCCACCCAGGCGCTCCATACATACTTAAGTTATTGAGAGTTTGTTCCTTCATTTTCATCATCTCTAGACCCAACGTGGGGCTCAAACTCACAACCCTGACTGCAATCAAAAGTTGAGTGCTCTTCTGACGGAGCGGGCCTGCCGGGCCTGGGGCCCGGGCCGGGCCGAGGGCCCGGAGCTTCTGCCCTTTCATGTTTTCAAGCTCAGAGTCACGTTTTGTCCGGGAGGGCCCACCCCCAACCCCTCCGTGCGGAGGTGCCATCTGTCGGGCTGGTTCATGTTTGTCCATCTTCCTTACTCCTTTTAGTAGACAGAAGGTGGCTTGTGACACAGCCGGGGACTGCTTCGAATGAGACTGAGGATTTACCTTGGGAAGTGGGTGCGAGAGGGATGACAGGTCGATGGGGAACCGAGAGACTGTTGGCCCGTCGCTTTAGAGGAAAGAGTGTCCTTGTTGGGCCTCACCCAGGGTGGATGAGTCAGAACTGTCCCTGGCCAGGCCTCCCTTAGTCCTTCGCCCATATCACTCCATGCCTGTGTTTGGCCTCTGGACCCTAAGACACCACGGTGGTCATGTGTTTAACTCCCCATCAGATTCACCAGTCCCCGCCATGCCACGCCCTCCCAGACGCACCCCACCCCTGGAAGGCATTAAGAGTGAGATGGCATCCTCCACATCCAGGATTGATTCCCAAAGGGTTTATTGGGGTTTCCTGGGTCAGGAAACCAGGAGGGTCGCTTTTGGACCCCAAACAATGTGAGTTCTTCAGACATCCTCTTTGCCCTTCTCTTTCCCCTCCCCTCCCCTCCTCTCCTCTCCTCTTCTCTTCTCTTTTCTTCTCTCCCCTCCCCCACAGCTTGGGAGCCGCAGCCTGAGGGTTTGGGGGAGGTGCAGAAGCCATTCAATGGAGAGAAGTCCCAGGCTCGGACTTTAACAGACAGCCATGTGCATTTGAATGAAATGATTGAATGAGGGCCATTGGAATGGATGGCCCTGAACCTCCCTTCTGCCACCCGCCACCCTCCATCCCCACCCCCACCAACCCTGAGTCCTCTGGTGGATTTGGAAATGGAAGGCCGGGGTGTGTGTGTGTGTGTGTGTGTGTGTGTGTGTGTGTTACACGGACGCACCCGCGGAGGTGGTGGGGCATGCTCACGTTGGCTCCTGCAAACTCCATTCATTCTGGGAATGTTCTGTTGTTTCTGCTGAGTTGCCAGTTGCTGCGATGAGCCAAGCTATACTCCTCCCGTTGCCGAGTTCTTAAAAGGCCGAGTCTCCGGTTTTCTCGGTGAATGGACTGACCCACACCTTCCCATCCCGCCGGACCCCTTCTGCAAATACTTGCACTCAAAGGGTTCTTTCACCTCGTCCAGAAAACAAACAACAGCCACCCACACCCACCCCATTGCCACAGATACGCAACCCACACAACAAAACTCCAGCTGGCCTCCTTCTGCCTCCATGTACTTTATTTTATTTTTATTTTTTAAATATTTTTATTTATTTATGATAGTCATAGAGAGAGAGAGAGAGAGAGAGAGAGAGAGAGAGACAGAGAGAGGCAGGCTCCATGCACAGGAGGGAGCCCGGCGTGGGATTCGATCCCGGGTCTCAGGATCGCGCCCGGGCCAAAGGCAGGCGCCAAACCGACCGCTGCGCCACCCAGGGCTCCCCTCCACGTACTTTAGAGAGTCACTGTCTTAGACGTGCCTTAGGCTCAAGGACTCGATGCGGTCTCCCTTTCTGTGGCACGGTCGGTCCCATCCATCCCCGTTAGGCCCAAAGTAGAATTGCATGACCACACTGCTCACGGGAGCTGGAGAAGATATGCTAAGGTGACCGACCGGACCGACCGACCGACCGACCGGATGGGAGCACTGTCCATTCGAAAGGAAGGACCTACAGGCCGAGCGTCTATAAACACGCTCCCTGGAAGTCTTTGGCTTTCGCGTGCCTCTGATGAAATCATTGCTCCGGAAACTCCAGCATCTATAGCCGGTCTTGTCCATGGTCTTCTGACCATGACTCGTCCTCCGTTCGCCTGACGTTCTGCCCAATTGTCCGTCCACGGAGAAATTAGACCCGTCCCGTGAGAGCGAATCCGACCCCTCCGCTCACCCCACGACAGAGAGACTATGCCCAGGTCTGTGCCCGCCCATCTTCCCTTTCTCCTCCGCCAGGGCAGAAGAAAATGTGGCCCGCCCTCCCTTCTCCTGTCAAAAGTCCAATCTGACATAGGACTTGGATACGAAGGAAACCAGAGTACTGTTTTGAACCATAGACACGTTGATTGATTGAAGATTTTATGTAGGTAGTCCTGAGGCGCACGCGCGCACGCACGCACAGACGGGCGCGCGCGCCGCACACGCACGACGCACGCACGCACAGGCGGGCGGCGCACGCACGCACGCGGACGGACGCACGCACGGATGCACACAGAGGCAGAGACACAGGCAGAAGGAGAAGGAGACTCCATCCATGCAGGGATCACGCCCTGGGCCAAAGGCAGGCGCTCAACCGCTGAGCCACCCCGGCCTCCCTACCTGGAGACACTTTGATAGAGTAGCAGCAGCAGCAAAGAAACACACGCACACCGCCGCTCCCCCACCCCCAGGTGAAAGAAGGTCCCGCTGACTCCCCTCCTTTTCCTCTGAGAAGAGAAGCACACCCTTTCTCCTGCCCCTGGAAGGTGCCTTGGAGGAGAGCGCCAGGAGGGGAGTGAATGACATTCTTCTCTTCAAGGACAGGAAGTTGAGCGTGAGCAGGAGAATTCTGGAGAAACAGATTGTGTTATAAGAAAGAAAGAAAGAAAGAAAGAAAGAAAGAAAGAAAGAAAGAAAAAGAAAATCCTTATGTTCTTTGAGCCTCCCCTCCCCCAGAATTGAGTTCCTCTTCCACGACCTCTTCTCATTCAACCCAATAGACAAGTATTTGGGGGGTCAGGTCCCAGACGCTGAGAGGGTGGAGGTGAAGGTGGTGCGGGGGGCACACCGTCCTCTCCAGCGCCTTTGGTTCAGACCTCCTTCGTGACCGACCTCCCTCCCTCCCTCCCTCCCTCCTTCGTCTTATAAATATATAAATAAAATCCTAAAGAAAAAAAAAAAGAAAAAAAAAAAAAAAAGGAAGGACACGAGAAAAACGGTGCATCCGTTGCCGTCCTAAGAGTCCTCGCCTGGTTTCGGCTCTACGTTCCCTCCCTGACCTCGGAAACGTGCCTGAGTCGTCCCGGGAGCCCGCGCGGCGAGCGCGACCCCTTTCCGGGCGGCAGCGGGCCCGGACGGACGGACGGACGGACGGACGGGTTTTCAAGGCTCCCCCGCCCCGGGAGGACGGGGTTCGCGCGGTGCGCGGCCGTGTGCTCCCGGGCCCTCCGCCGTCCCCGGGCCGAGAGGCGAGATCCGAGGCGCCCTGACGGCCTCGCCGCCCGGATCTGTCCCGCTGTCGTTCGCGCCGGTTGTCGGGTGCCACCTGGCGGCCGCTTTTATAGAGCGTGTCCCCTCCGGAGGCTCGGCGGCGACAGGCAAGGAACAGCTTTGGTGTCGGTTTCCCGGGGCCGAGTTCCAGGAGGAGGGCGGCTCCGGCGCGAGCGTCCGGCTGTCGCCGGGGCCTCGGCGCGCGATGCGCTCGCCGGAGATTGGACCTCCGGAGCTGCGAGGGTGTCGCCGCCGTCGCCGCTGTCGCCGCTGTCGCCTCCGCCTCGCTCCCGGAGGAGGCCGTGCGGGCCGCCTGGGTGGGTCGACCAGCACCCGCCGGTGGCTCCTCCTCCGCCCGCGCGGACCGACCTGGGCCGCCTCGGGGCGGGGGACAGGGTGTGTCCCGCCGTCCGTCCTGTGGCTCCGGGCGATCTTCGGGCCTGCCTTCCGTGTCACTCGGTTGTCTCCCGTGGTCACGCCCTGGCGACGGGGACCGGTCTGAGCCTGGAGGAAGCCCGTGGGTGGCGCGACAGACCCGGCTGCGGGCACGTGTGGGGGTCCCGGGCGTCGGACGCGATTTTCTCCCCTTGTTCCGAGGCCCGCTGCGGAGGTGGGTCCCGGGCGGTCGGACCGGGTGCCACGCGGGGTGGGCGGGCCGTCCGTTCGGGCGTCCGGCCCCGGTGGCGATTCCCGGTGAGGCTGCCTCTGCCGCGCGTGGCCCTCCACCTCCCTGGCCCGAGCCGGGGTTGGGGACGGCGGTAGGCACGGGGCGGTCCTGAGGGCCGCGGGGACGGCCTCCGCACGGTGCCTGCCTCCGGAGAACTTTGATGATTTTTCAAAGTCTCCTCCCGGAGATCACTGGCTTGGCGGCGTGGCGGCGTGGCGTCTCCACCGACCGCGTATCGCCCTCCTCCCCCCCGGTTTCCTGGGTCGACCAGATAGCCCTGGGGCTCCGTGGGGTGGGGGTGGGGGCGCCGTGGGGCAGGTTTTGGGACAGTTGGCCGTGTCACGGTCCCGGGAGGTCGCGGTGACCTGTGGCTGGTCCCCGCCGGCAGGCGCGGTTATTTTCTTGCCCGAAATGAACATTTTTGTTGCCAGGTAGGTGCTGACACGTTGTGTTTCGGCGACAGGCAGACAGACGACAGGCAGACGTAAAAGACAGCCGGTCCGTCCGTCGCTCGCCTTAGAGATGTGGGCCTCTGGGCGCGGGTGGGGTTCCGGGCTTGACCGCGCGGCCGAGCCGGTCCCTGTCCTCGCTCGCTGGAGCCTGAGCCGTCCGCCTGGGCCTGCGCGCCGGCTCTCGTGCTGGACTCCAGGTGGCCCGGGTCGCGGTGTCGCCCTCCGGTCTCCGGCACCCGAGGGAGGGCGGTGTGGGCAGGTGGCGGTGGGTCTTTTACCCCGTGCGCTCCATGCCGTGGGCACCCGGCCGTTGGCCGTGACAACCCCTGTCTCGCAAGGCTCCGTGCCGCGTGTCAGGCGTCCCCGCTGTGTCTGGGGTTGTCCGGTCGCTCCTGCCCCCGGGGGTCGAGGGGCTTGCCGGTGAGGCGGAAGCAGGTCCCCCGGTCGCCGTCCTCGCTGGGCTTTTGCTCCTCGGGAAGCCCCCTCGGGGCCGCAGCTTGCTGCCGATCGATCGATGTGGTGATCTCGTGCTCTCCTGGGCCGGGCCTAAGCCGCGTCAGACGAGGGACGGGCGTCCACGGCGGATGCGACCGCTCTTCTCGTTCTGCCCGCGGGCCCCTCCCTCCCCGGCTCCTCCGCGCCCGGCCGTCGTGGCGGGTGCGCGGGGGCGCGCGCCGGGGTTGGGGGTGGTGCGGACTCCGGCCCGACCCCGGCCTCCCGCCTTCTTGCCTCGCGGCGCTGGCGGGACCGGGGTCCTCGGACGCGGCGGACACTCTCGCCGGCCTTTCCCGAAGGCCCTGGGTCCGTGGCGAGCGGCCCTCCCCTCCTCCGCGGGGAGGGCCGGCCCGACGCCGCGCTGCTCACCGCCCGGCCTGGGCGCGCTTGAGCGCGTTGCGCCCGGCCCTCCGTGGTGCCCCTGGAGCGCTCCAGGTCGCCTCAGGTGCCTGAGGCCGAGCGGTGGCGTCGTTTCCTTCCCCGGCGACTCCCCGGGCTGCCGCCGCCGTCGTCGGCGTGTCCGAGGAGCGGGTGGTGGAAGAAGTCGGCAAGGAGGCGCACCCGTGCCCCTGGCGGGCGCGGGCGCCTCGTCTTCCTTTCCCTCTCCTCTCCTCCCCCTCGCCGCGCCGGCGGGGGTGGGTGGCGTGGGGCGGTGTGACTCGGAGGACTTGGCGGGGCTCGTGAGCGCCCGCGGCGGCCGGGCCAGCGCCGCGGCGCTTGGCCAGCCCGAGGGGCTGCCCTCTCTCCCGGCACGGGTCGTGTCCCCGTCTCCGTCCTCTCTCTCGCCCCGCCTCGCGGGAGGCGGGGAGCTCTCTCCTCTGGGCGGTGTGACGTGACCCACGCCGTGCGCGGGCGAGGCGGGAGGCTGGCGTCCTCGAGGGGGCACCGGCCCCGCGAGCGCTCGGGTTGCCCTGTGCCTGTCCCTTGCAGGAGATCCCGCCCCCCGCCCCGCGAGCCCTGTCGGCCCCGGAGCGCCGCCTGGTTGGGCCCGTTTGGGAGGACGAACGGGTGGGGGCGATGCGCCCTCGGTGAGAAAGCCTTCTCTAGCGATCCGAGAGGGTGCCTTGGGGTACCGGAGCCCCCAGCCGCTGCCCCTCCTCTGCGCGTGTAGTGTGGCCAGCGACGCGGGGTTGGACTCCCGTCGCGACGTGTTTGGGCAGAGTGCCGCTCTTTGCCTACCTACCGCGGCCTGCGCCTCCCCCCTCCGAGACGGGGGAGGATCCCGCCGGGCCGGGCCGGCCGTCGGTGCGGGGTGTGTTGCCCGAGTGCGTGTGCGAGCGTGCGCGCGGCCGGGGGGTTGGGGCGGCCCGCACCCCCCCCCCCACGCCACTCACCCCGTGTGTGTGCGTGTGTGCCGCGCTAGCGGCCGGCTGGCTGTCTGGGCCGCCGCCCGCTCCCGAGCCGAGTCGCCGCCGGCGGTGGCTCGGCGGCGCGTGTGGGTCGGGCCAGCTCCCGCCTGGGGGCGCCTCCCCGGGTCGTGACTACGGGTTGGACCGGACGGATGACGGACGGGCGGATGGACGGACGGAGGTTCGGACGGGACCCCCCGCGGCGGGGGGTCGCGCGTGCCTGGGCCCGGGCGGTGTGGGGCCCGGTTTGCGGGGAGGCCTGCCAAGGGTGCTGAGGCCGGCCGGCGTCCCGGGCGTCGCGGGACCGCCCTCGTGCTGGTGGCGGTGGGTTGGGATCCCGTGCGCGTTTACCGGTGGCCCGGCTCGCGCCTTCGTTGGCGCGCCCTTCCCGGGACCAGGCCCTTCCCCCACGCGACTCTCCCGGCCCTCGCCCGCTGTGCGCCTCCTCCCCGTCGCCGCCGACCCGCCCCCCCCCCCGCCCCCCCCGCCTGACCGCGTCCCCCGACCGCACGGTTCGCGGGGGCGCCGCGCGTGCCGGCGCCCCTAACTCCGCCCTCCGTGGACCGAAACCGGCCTCGCCGCTGTTGGGTTGTCTTGCCCCCCCCCTTGGCCGCCGTGGCTCGGGGGGGGCCGTCCCCGGGCGAAGTGCTCTCGGTCCTCCGAGGAAGGGGAGGAGGGAGGCGCGCG
>NW_026019506.1:70000-92500 GCF_003254725.2 Canis lupus dingo | reverse complement strand
CTGAGCCCGCGTCTCCAGGACCACGCCCTGGGCTGAAGGTGGAGCTCGACCCCCGAGCGGCCGGGCCGTTGCCCCGAGTTTGTCTTTGTTTGTATGTATGTGCATTTATGTATGTATGTATGTACGTACGTACTTACTTGCTTACTTACTATTTATTCATTTTCTTTTCTTTTCTTTCTTTCTTTTCTTTTCTTTCTTTCTCTTTCTTTCTTTCTTTCTTTCTTTCTTTCTTTCTTTCTTTCTTTCTTTCTTTTCTTTCTTTCTTTCTTTCTTTCTTTCTTTCATCAGACACAGACGGAGACGGAGAAGCAGGCTCCATCCAGAGCGCCTGACCTGGGACTCTGAGCCCGCGTCTCCAGGACCACGCCCTGGGCTGAAGGCGGAGCTCGACCCCCGAGCGGCCGGGCCGTTGCCGCAAGTTTACCTTTTTTTTCCTTCTCTTTTTTTGGAAGGTTTGTTTGTGTCCTTGCGTGGAGCCTGCTTCTTCTCCCTCTGCCTAGGTCTCTGCCCCTTCCTCTCTCCTCTCTCTCTCTCTCTCCCTCCCTACGTTCGGACTTCTAGGTCACCCCATCAGAAAGATGCCTCGTGGGATGGGACCCAAGAGGTGGGCCAGAGAAATAAGGACCCGATCTCCCCCCCCCCCAACCCCCCGCCACTTCCCTTGAGTCCAAATCATGAAGAAGACGGGGAAAGCAGGCCAGGCAGGCGGACGCCGGAAATCCCAAGTCCACACGCACGCACGAGCACCAGAACTGATGCCCAACCCACTCCACCTCTTTCAGAGGGCTGAGAGGGAGGCAACCACGGACAAAGCCTGTTTTCCAGGACGAAACCGAGATGAAGGAACAGGCGGAGGTGGAGGCGGAAGGCTGGAAGGTTGACGGATAAGAGAAAGGAAAAGAGGGACGGACGCCTGGGTGGCTCAGTGGTTGGGCGGCTGCCTTCCTCTCGGGGCTGGATGCGGGGCGGGGGTTGGGGAGGTGGAAGGGGTACCCTGGGCTCGTGTGCCCGCATCGGGTTCCCTGCGGGGAGCCTGCTTCTCCCTCTGCCTGTGTCTCTGCCTCTCTCTCTCTCTGTGACTATCATAAATAAATAAAAATTTAAAAAAAAAAAAAAAGAACGAGAGAAGGCAGCTGGAGAAACTACATGCGAACGCAGACGGTAGACACAACCCCAGGGGGGAGGGCTGGGCTCCGTGAGGGGTGGGACAGAGGCCAGCGGTTTCCACGAAGAGCCTTTCGATGGACTGCTGAATGGACTGGATCTGCGGCTTTGGCTGCGAGCCTCCTTGGATGGTGACGGGACAGGCGAGGACAGGCCCGGACACCCCGCAGGCCCGCCCGAGGGCCTGCTTGGAGCGCACGAACACGTAGGGCACGTTCTTCTCTTCACGCGGCAGGCAGGCAGGCGGGCGGCGGACGGTGCGGGATGATCTCCAGGGGCTCGGCGTCTGCAGCCAGCCATCAGGATGAACTCAGAGATGCCTCTCCACAGAGGGTTTTGGTGGCTTCGTGGGCTCCTTTCCGAAGCTGCTTGTAGTTACGGGACTGCTGAACACGCGTCCAGGAGTTTCTTGGGGAGGTGGGCATCTGCCAGGGGGTAGGCCTTCGGATTCACATCAGCCTCAGTCATCTCTGCGTATCCGCGGTCCCTGTGGGTTTCCTGTAAAAAGACGTGTCCTGGGAGCTACCTATCACCGTCACACTTCATACGGATAACCGGTTTTGTCCCCACGCGCCCCCGCCTCCGCCGCCGTTGGGGTGGGCGGTGGGATGTGCTGTGCTCCCGTCACAGTTTGTGGGCCTGGAATGGTGGTGATCGAGATAGACCCTTCCGCCACCTCATTACAAAGAAACAAGACACGTGTGGTGTCTTCTTAGACCCACAGGCACAGAAAAGAAAAGGAGAACTACTTATCCCCTTGTTCCACCGGGACCCACCCGGATGCCATGCCCATGCCGGAGGGTCCAGGCCCCGAGGGACGGGCGTACTCAACTTTGCTGTGAACTCAACGGATTAGTGGAGTTGTGCCTCTGAGGATTTGTCCACGGAAACTACTTCAAATGATCGATTTTGTCCGTCTCGTGTACTTTTCCTTGTGACGAGCAAGCAGGTTAAAAAAAAAAAGAAAAAGAAACAAATGAAAAAAGGGGGGAATCCCTGCGTGGCGCAGCGGTTTGGCGCCTGCCCTTGGCCCAGGGCGCGATCCTGGAGACCCGGGATCGAGTCCCACGTCGGGCTCCCGGTGCATGGAGCCTGCTTCTCTCTCTGCCTATGTCTCTGCCTCTCTCTCTTTCTCTCTCTCTCTCTCCTCTCTCTCTCCTCTCTCTCTCTCTCTCTCTCTCTCTCTCTCTCTCCCCCCCCCCGACTATCATAAATAAATAAATTTAAAAAAAAAATGAAAAAAGGTCTATAGGTTAAACTTTTACAATAGCTTCCCAAATCTTTGGTGACCTGGAACTTTGAAGGTGTAACTAGCTTAATTGATAAATTGGGTTCAGTTCATCGGATACCTGGCGTCTGTCTTTCCAACAGAAAGGTAAAATACTAAAGTGTGAGTCAGTAAGACACCCAAGGTGGTTTTTTTGTTTTGTGGTGTTGTGTTTTCCTCCCCCACCCCTTGCCCTTTTCTTCCTTCCCCCCCCCCTCCCCCCACCTCAGTTTTTGTGTTTCTCTTTTGTCTGATTCAGGAAACCTGCAGATACCTGGGTGTGTCAGTAAACGTGTTTCAGGTTGGTTTGTTCGTTTCTCTTTTCCTTCCTCTTTTTTTTTTTTAATTTTAATTCACAATTCATCACACACACACACACACACACACACACACACACACACACGGGCAGAGGGAGAAGCGGGCACCCTGCAGGACCGCTGAGCCACCCAGGGATCCCCTGTTTCGTGCTTCCTTCACAATTGTATCATACAGGGCAGCCCGTGTGGCTCAGCGTTTTAGTGCCGCCTTCAGCCCAGGGCGTGATCCTGGAGTCCCGGGATCGAGTCCCACGTCAGGCTCCCTGCACTGGAGCCTGCTTCTCCCTCTGTGTCTTTGCCCCCCCCCCCCTCTTAAATCTTAAAAAAAAAATTGTGTCCTACATGTTAGGTTTTTACAAAATGAACAGCGGAGAAATAAAAAACCAGCAGAGCCAGGCAGTAGGTAGGAGAGTGCTTTAATGGGGAGCGCTCCTGGGCGAGGTTCCATGACTCGGAGAGGTGGCCAGAGTCAGGGAAGTCGCGCGGGGTTGGGGACTGTGGGGGTTTTGAAGCCTTCTTGGTTCCGACTCTGGATCCGGGTGGGTCCCTAGCCAAATTAGACAAGGGAACACCGTGTCCTTAGGTGATTGGCTGGGAGTAGGGGGGGGATAGTATCAGACGATGGGGAGGGGGCGGGGGCGGTTCCTGGATGGAAAGTTTCGGTTTCCCATCTAGGCTTTGACTCACTGGAGATGATGTGGTGGTCAGGGATGCTTTGACGGGAAGATCAGCCATTTTGACCCAGTTTGAGATGTCCGCCATTTTGGGTGCCCCTGTCTCTCAGCCAGCCCAACAATACATACACAAACACACACACACACACACACACACACACACACACGTGTTTCTAAAAACTATCACATGTATTCATACATTTGACAATCTAAGGATTTCTGGTACGATAGACAATGTGCCCGTGGTTCCTACTGACTTTTCACCAGAGACTGAGGTTTCTAGGAGTTAACAGTCTGCCGCCTGGGTGGCTCAGCGGTTGAGGGGTTGAGCATCGGCCTTTGGGTCAGGGCCCAATTCTGGGGCGGCGGGGGGGGAGGTATCCGAGTCCGGACCCCTTTCCACATCTGGCTCCTTGTGGGGAGCCTGCTTCTGCCTATGTCTCTGTCTCTGTCTCCCTCCCTCCCTCTCTTCCCCCTTCACAAAGTTCTCTCTCTCTCTCTCTCTCTCTCTCTCTCTCTCTCTCTCCTCTCTCAAAAAGTGTAAAATAAGTACAATTTTAAAAAATCTGCCACATGGAATCGAGACTACTGGTTAACGATAAGGAAAACAACCTCTGTGTGTGAGATAGTAGGAGACATGTAGAATAGATACAAGGCATGAAAATACGGGTGGTGGTGGTGGTGGTTAAAGAAAATGAATCGGGGATCCCTGGGTGGCGCAGTGGTTTGGCGCCTGCCTTTGGCCCAGGGCACGATCCTGGAGACCTGGGATCGAATCCCACATCAGGCTCCCGGTGCATGGAGCCTGCTTCTCCCTCTGCCTGTGTCTCTGCCTCTCTCTCTCTCTCTCTCTCTGTGACTATCATAAATAAAATAAAATAAAATAAAATAAAATAAAATAAAATAAAATAAAATAAAATAAAAAAGAAAATGAATCTGTCCTGAAATGACTCTGGCTTTTTTTTTTTTTTTTTTAAGATTTTATTTACTTATTCACGAGAGACACAGGGACAGGCAGAGACAAGGGAAGCAGGCTCTATGCGAGGACCCTGATATGGGACTCGGTCCCAGGAGTCTGGGATCACGCCCTGAGCTGAAGCCAGACGCTCAAACGCTGAGGCACAGGGGCGTCCCAAAGCCTGGCTATTTAGAGAAAGAACACTTAAGACTGACGGAATGGAAAAAGAAATTATAGAAGGGATTTATGAAGGAGATTTTTGAGATTTGTTTTTTGTTTTCTGTTTTTTATTTTTTTGGATTTTATTTATGTATTCATGGGAGAGAGACAGAGAGAAGGAGAGAGAGTAACAGAGACAGAGAGAGACAGAGAGAAAGACAGAGAAAGAGAGAGACAAAGAGAGACAGAGGCACAGAGACAGAGACACAGAGAGATAGAGAGAGACAGAGAAAGCAAGACAGAGACAAAGAGAGACAGAGATAGAGAAAGAGAGAGACACAGAGAAGGAGAGAGACAGGGAGAGAGAGAGAGACAAAGAGAGAGACAGAGAGATAAAGAGAGACAGAAGGGGAGAGAGACACAGAGAAAAGAGAGGCAGAGAGATAAACAGAGGCAGAGACAGAGACAGAGAGAAGGGGAGAGAGAGACAAAGAGAGAGAGACAGAGAAAAGAGAGGCAGAGAGACACAGAGAGACAGACACAGAGAGAGGCAGAGACAGAGAAAGAGAGAGAGACAGAGAGAAGGGGAGAGAGAGACAAAGAGACAGAGAAAAGGGGCAGAGAGATAAAGAGAGACAGAGACAGAGAGACAGACACAGAGACACAGTGAGGCAGAGACAGAGAAAGAGAGAGACAGACAGAGAGACACACACACAGAGAGAGAGAGAGAGAGGCAGAGACACAGGCAGGGGAAGAAGTAGGCTCCACGTGGGGAGCCCGATGTGGGTCTGGATCCCAGGACCCTTGGGATCAGGCCCTGAGCCAAAGGCAGACCTTCCACCGCTGAGCCACCCAAGGCGTCCCAGAAGCAGACTTTTTGAAAAGGGATTGCAGGCGTGGTCAGGACGGACTGAGATTGGGAGAAGTGGGTTTTACTACTACACTGGTGTACAACTGAGATTTGGCTCTTCTCTCTGCTAAAATGGCGAGATTCTCTTGCATTGGTAGTCTACTCTTGATAAGAGTGTGAACAGAGAAGAAAAGACAAAGACAAGGTGCTTTTTTGTTTGGTTGGTTGGCTTGGTTTGGTGTGGTTTGGTTGGGGGTTTTTTGTTTGTTTTTTGGGGTGTGTGTGTGTGTGTGTGTGTGTGTGTGTGTGTCTCTCCCTTTACCTGCCCAGAACAGCAAGGTTTTTAGATTCCCTTTTTTTTTTTTTTTTTTTTTGGTTGTTCTTGTTTCACTTTTTTTGGTATTTACTTATTTATTTTATTTTTTGGGTTCGTTTGTATCCGGTCTTCCCCTACTACGTAAGAGTGAAAACTTCTCCACGGTAAAGGAGCTTCATTTTGGGGACAACTCTAAAAGCACCTGTAGAATCTCCTAGGGGCCACCTCGGCGAAAGAGACACTGAAGATTTCCGTTTTGTTATGATCCGTGATCCTTTGTAGGCATGTGCCTTGAAAACTTCTGAGATGTTTTTGGTTGGCTGGTTGGCTGCCTGTCTGTCTGTCTGTCTACTGGTCCCTTCATCCGTTCGTGGATTCTCAGCGGATCCCAGAATGCCAAACCCTAAATAGAGTCTCTTGACTACTATAGGTCGTTTACCTGCTATGGGAAGGCACATGAGAAGCACTGTCAGACAAAGAACCATAAGCCCTCTTAGATTACATTGTGTGGGTGAATGCTGCCGGTGTTCCGAACAGGAAATGAAATTCCTAAACTTGTAACGTGTCCTGGTAGAGTGCCGTCACTCCACATTCGAACTGTTTAAATGCTCTGCGTACGTGCATGTGTGTTGTGTGTGTGTGTGTATGTGTGTGTGACAGAAACTGGTCGGATTTTCCTCTCGACTGCATTATAATGAATTCTCATTGGGTCTTTAGGCACGTCCATCCGTGGGTGACCTCCCTGTCACGTGCAGGTGTTGTTAGGAAGGTCTTGCAACAATGCGGTCCACTTTTCAGAAGATTCGCGGAAAGGACTCTGGACGAATCCCGGTGTCTGGTCACCCTGAGATTGTCCAACTACATACAGTAGGAGTTGCCGGAACTAATGAAAAAGCTGCATGGAAACCGAACAGAAAGGAACAACGTGGAACTGAATGAGGTCCACGAAACCCTGAACAGAGTTCAGAAACTCTCAGTGAGTCATCTTCCTTTTTTTTGGCGATTGTTAAATCCTCTTCAGAAGGTCGGTGGGAATCCGTGCTCATTGCCACCAGACACCGTTGGAAGGATCCGCTGTATCACCAAGGCCTTCCTTGAGTAGAATGGCGTCTGTTTTTCTTTCTTTCGACCTCCCCCGGTCCCCACGCCGCCCTCCCCTCCTCCCTCCCCTCCCTTTCTCCCCCCCGCCCCCCACCCGGCCCCGGCCCCGGCCCCGGCCCCCGGGGTCCATTTGTCAAAGTGATCTCTATTGACCGAGCGGGCCAGGGGCCCCTGGAATCGCATCCTAAGACTCAGATAGGATCAGACAGCCTGGAGACACTCAGATCCACTTCTCGGGAGCCACCCGAGCCCCTCGGAAACCGTGAGCCTGATACCTTCCTTCCAGAGGTCGCCGCGGCCTCACTGGGCGAGTCAAGAGTGCCACCTCCTGGCGGACGAAACCGAGAGTCAGCTGCTTAACCCCAGCGAGCCTCCCAGGTTGCCCCTACGAGGTGCTTGGAAATGCTGAGGCTCAACGACACCGGAACCACAACAACCGGAAGAACAGAAAAGAAGAGCAAAAGAAATGCTGAAGTTCTTCCTTCTGGCCTTGCCTTTACAGGAGTGTGCCGTCTGCGACCACGCCTGTCTCCGCGGACAGGAAGAAAAGAGTCCAGATGGCTGAACCGGGGTTCTGCACTCTGCGGACCACAGGAACCCCCTCCAGCCTGACCCAGGAACTCCCTTACTCTGAGCCAGGGACAGGAGGTCTTGTTTTGTGTTTCGGTTGTGGTCCAAAAGACAGGCGTCACCTACGATGGAACCTTGTAACCCTTTCTAAGCCTAGAGTCGCTCAGCGGCATTACATACGTTCACACATCCTCCTCGCCAAGTTATCTTTCCATTCCATTTTTTTACTCTCTTTTTTGAAACTCTTTAAATTTTATTTATTTATTTGTTCGTTCGTGCATGCATTCATTCATTCATTCATTGTTTGTTTGTTTATTATTTTAAAGGATTTTTTTTATTGAGAGAGAGAGAGAGAGAGAGAGAGAGAGAGAGAGAGAGAGAGAGAGGCAGAGACACAGAGGGAGAAGCAGGCTCCATGCAGGGAGCCCGATGTGGGACTGGATCCCGGGTCTCCAGGATCACACCCCAGGCTGCAGGTGGCGCCAAACCGCTGCGCCACCGGGGCTGCCCTCCATTTTTTTACTCTTAAGTTTAATTTCTTACACTGTATTGATCGGGCACCCGATCTCTCTCTCTCTCTCTCTCGAATAAATAAATTAAATATTTAAAAAATAAATGAATAAATAAACTGTATTTATTCACGGGAGACACACAGAGAGAGGCCGGGACGCAGGCAGAGGGAGAAGCAGGCTCCACGCGGGGGGGGGGGGGGGGCCGGTGCGGTGCTGGATCCCCAAAAAGCCGTGATGACGCCCGCCCGGAGCCCAGTCGAAGGCAGACGCTCAAACTCGGGTATGCCACCCGAGCACACCTCGTCCGCACCTCTTCCTTCCCACCGCCACCCACCCTCTTGTGCGTTCGTCGGGTTCCCACACACAGGACCTCGTCCTCCAGGTGTATCCCTAGACACACCCTAGCACCCTAGGATCCCCAACGAGGGAATAGGTTCAGATGGGACCGATGCTCATGTGACCGTGCTCCTGTTTGAGGACTGTCCTCGGTTGCTGTAGCGGTGACGGCGAGACAAAGGGTCTCTCTCCACACACCGCACAGGCGGGTGGGGGGCATGCCCCGAGTGGGGCAGATGTCCCCATCCCAAGGAGGCGGAGGAGGAAAGCCACCCCAAGGCCCCTCTTTGGTGCCTGTCCTGTGTCAGGAAACGCTACTGACCTGGGTGGATCCGGACCAGGCTGTGTCCGTCCCAGCTGCCCTGGGATCCCACACTCCTCACACCTGGACCCACCGGTGTGGCGCCTGCCTTTCCGGCTCTGCCTGCCTGCCTAACTATCTCTGCATCCAACTTGCAACTTTCAGTCCGTGAGCTTAGGGGCTTCGACTCTCTGGGTCTTGCTAGAACCCAAACAGAGAAAGACGTTTGCCATACCATAGATACCACTTTCAATTAAGCATCTGTGAAATGATGATTATGGAGGAAGGAAATTCTCAGCCTTGAACGTTTCTGGGCCCTGCTCCATTGGCTTTCACACTGACCCAGGCCCAAACGGCTCCCAGAAAACTCAGCACTAGTTGGGCTCTATTTCCGTGCCACTGAGTGCACGTTGCCTGTCTGCCTCCCCTAAAAAGTCAAGCAACGGGGATGCCTGGGTAGCTCCGTGTTCAGCATCTGCCTTGAGGTCAGTCATCATCCTGGGGTCCTGGGGCCCCGACTCCCACTTGGGGCTCCCCGCGGGGAGCCTGCTTCTCTCTGCATCTGTCAATACC
Organism: Canis lupus dingo; assembly: GCF_003254725.2. NCBI lineage: Eukaryota > Metazoa > Chordata > Mammalia > Carnivora > Canidae > Canis > Canis lupus. The sequence goes on along the minus strand of NW_026019506.1, from coordinate 83,402 downwards.
TGTCTCTGTGTGTCTCTCATGGATAAATAAAGAACATCTCTAAAACAGGAAAGAATGAATGATTAATTAAAAGGACTGACTGACTGGACTGATCGACTGACCGACCGACCGGCTGAATGAATGTATACATAAGCAAGCCAGGAAGGAAGCAAGCAAGCAAGCAAGCAAATAAATGAACAAATGAAATCGATGAAGGGCTGCGTGGCTGCTGGCTGGCACTGTGGGTGGAGTGTGGGACTCTATATTTCTCGGTTGTGAGGACGAGCCCTAACCTGGGTGTAAACATCGCATACACCTAAAATCTTTTGAAAATAAAACAATGAAAAGAAAAGAAAAGAAAAGAAAAGAAAAGAAAAGAAAAGAAAAGAAAAGAAAAGAAAAAGGTGGGCAGCCCGGGTGGCTCGGCGGTTGAGCGCGGCCTTCAGCCCGGGGCCTGATCCTGGAGGCCCGGCATCAGAGTCCCACGTCGGGCTCCCAGCATGGAGCCTGCTTCTCCCTCTGCCTGTGTGTCGGTCCGACTCTCCCACTCACTGTGTCTCAGGAGAAAATAAACAGAATCTTTACAAAAAGGGAAAAGAAGTTGTTTTGTTTTGTTTTGTTTTGTTTTGTTTCGATCGGATTGATCGATCGCTAAAAGGCAACCTGCCAAAACTGACGATGAGAAAACGGAAGAAAACCTTCCTGGTTCCCATAGAGTTCAAGCCCTACAGCCTTGCCCGTACCAAGATCAGAGAATAAACTGTCCACTCTCTACGGCGTCCCTCCTCCCGAGGACGCCCCAGCTCCTTATGGAGCATGCACACGCACGTGCACACGCACGCAGAAAAGCGGGGTGAACCGAACCAGACCCTAGAGAACCCTGCAGCGAAGGTTGAGCACAGGACACCCCCACCCCCCCCCGCCAGCCACAGGAAACTCCGGCAGGCTACCACTGGACTGCTTAGGGGGCCTATACTTACTTGCAAGTGCTCGCTGACCTGGGACACGTGGAAGGGGAACCTGAGGCTCAGATGGCCCGAACCGGGTGAATGGGGTGCTTTGCTCATGCCTCAATGCTATGCTCTCCACGATTAGAGAAAGCTGGCAATGAGGCCAGCCCAGGGACCGGAACCTAACCTAGGAATCCCTCTGGTTCCATCAGTCATGTCCCGACTGTTGGTGAGTGAGGAACCAGTGCTCGGCTCGCTCGGGGAGACAGACGCTCTGGTCTTCTTCGGGTTGGGTTGTTGCTGCGGCTTTGGGTATCTTTGCAGGAAACCGGCCTCTTCTCTTTCGAAATGGAAACCAAAGGATGGACGGGGTCCGGACGCGGTCACGCTCGCTGGCCACTGGAGTTGTTGTCACCCAGCCAGCGGGGAGATCGGAACATCGGGTCTTTCGTGACCTCTCCACAGATAGATAGGAGTGAGACCAAGGCTATATACTTTGTTGGCGTCTCGTCTGTGTCTACGTGTCCCTGTGGGTTCTACGAGGGAGAGGTTTCCTCTACCTCCGGATGCTATATTGCTAACATCCCTTTGTAAAGGAACTGTAGCTTATGGGATCCCTGGGTGGCGCAGCGGTTTGGCGCCTGCCTTTGGCCCAGGGCGCGATCCTGGAGACCCGGGATCGAATCCCACGTCGGGCTCCCGGTACATGGAGCCTGCTTCTCCTTCTGCCTATGTCTCTGCCTCTCTCTCTCTCTCTCTCTCTCTGTGTGACTATCATAAATAAATAAAAATTAAAAAAAAAAAAAAAAGGAACTGTAGGTTAGGAGTTCAAAGGCTGGCGCGGGTAAACATCATCGGAACAGGACAGCTCGGAGCGATAAGGAGGAGTGCCAATATTTCACAAGTTCCCACGATCTGGGATGAAGTTCTGTTCGTTCGTTCCCGATCATGCGGGTCTGGGATCCTTTCCTGCATCCGTCTCCTTGCGGGGGGGGGGGGGGGGGGGGGGGGGACCTGCTTCTGCCCATGTCTCTGTCTCTGTCTCTGTCTCTCTCTCACACACAGGAATAAAGAAACCAAATAGTGTAAAAAAGGAAAGATGCTCGGTCTCCCACTCTCTCCCTCTCCCTCCTCCTCCTCCTCCCCCTTCCCCCCTTCACACAGTGCTCTCTCTCTGAAAGGAAGTTAATATATTACAATTTTGCAAAAGCCTGCCAATGGAATGGAGACTACTGGAGAACGAGAAGGAAAACAATTCCGTGTGTGACAAGTAGGAGATGTGTAGGAAACGTACAAGGCGTGAGAATACATGTTTTGGTGAGGGAAAAGAAAATAATTCTGTCCTGAAATGAGCCTGGCTATTTTTTTCTTTTTTAAGATTTTATTTACTTATTCAGAAGGAAGGGAGTGGAGGGAGGGAGGGAGGGAGGGAGGGAGGGACAGAGAGAGGCAGAGAGAGGGAAAAGAAGGCTCCATGCAAGGAGCCCGCTATGGGACCTGAGCCAAAGGCAGAGGCTTAACCACTGAAACACCCAGGCGTCCCGGAAGCAGATTTTTTTGAAAAGGAATTGTAGGCATGGTCAGGACAGACTGAGATTGGGAGAAGTGAGCTTTACTAGTACACTGGTATAGCATTAAGACTCGGCTCTTGTCTCTGTTAAAATGAAGAGATTTCCTTGCGTTGGTAGTCTCATCATGGCAAGGGATTGTGAACAGAGAAGAGAAAAATATATTATTATTATTTTCTCTCTCCGGACCAGCCAGGTTTTTATATTCCTTTTTATCCGCGAATTACCTCCGTGAGAGAGTGAAAACTTCTCAATATTAAAGGAGCTACATTTTGGAGACAACTCTATAAGCTCCTGTGGAATCTCCTAGGGCCACCCTGGCGAAACAGATACTGACATTGTTTTCAGTTTTGTAATGACCCGTGATCCTTTATAGGCCCGGGCCTTGAAAGCTTCTGAGATGTTGGTTGGTTGGTTGGTTGGTTGGTTGGTTGGATGGATGGATGGTTTGTGTATCTGGCTGGTCGGCTGGCTGCCCGGCTGTTTGCTGGTTCCTTCATCCGGTCATGGATTTTCAGCGGATCCCAGAAAAGTCTAGCCCTAGGTTGAGTCTCTTGACTAACATAGGTCGTTTACCTGCTATGTGAAGGCACGTGAGAAGCAGCGTCAGACAAAGAATCATAAGCCCTTTTAGATTATATTGGTTGCGTGAATGCTGTGGGTGTTCCAAAAGCGACGTAAATTCGTTAAGTGGTAACGTGCCCCGGTACATTGTTAAAATGCCGTGTGTGACAAATCATAATCCGTTTTTCTTCTCGACTGCACTCTAGCCAACTCTCCTCGGGTCTTTAACCACGTCCACCGGTGACCGCCATGTCATGTACATGCCATGTTCTTTCTGTTTTTTTTTTTTTTTTTTTTTTAATTTCTTATTCATTTATGATAGTCACAGAGAGAGAGAGAGAGAGAGGCAGAGACACAGGCAGAGGGAGAAGCAGGCTCCATGCACCGGGAGCCTGATGTGGGATTCGATCCCGGGTCTCCAGGATCGCGCCCTGGGCCAAAGGCAGGCGCCAAACCGCTGCGCCACCCAGGGATCCCTACATGCCATGTTCTGATGCTCTTGCAAAAACAAACAAAACACACACACACACACACACACACACACACGCACATTTATTTATTTATTTATTTATTTATTTATTTATTTTTTATTTATCCCAGATTCCAGAAGAACCACGCAAAGGACTTTTGACACATCTCAGTTTCTGGTCACCCTGAGATCATCGAACAACAGTATGAATTGCCAGAACTAGTGAAATAGCTGCATTTACCCAGAACAAAACCAGGGACTTCTGGGTGCCTCAGCGGTGGAGCCTCTGCCTTGGGCTTAAGGCGTGACCCCGGAGTCCCGGGTTCGAGCCCCGCATCGGGCTCCCTGCATGGGGCCTGCTTCTCTCTCTCTCTCTCTCTCTCTCTCTCTCTCTCTCTCTCATACATAAATAAAATCTTAAACAAACAGAACTAAAAGGAACAACATGGAACTGAAAAGAGCGAAAGACAATGATGACCGGTTTCTTTGTTTTTGTTTTTTAAAGACTTTATTTAGTTATTCACGAGAGACACAATGAGAGAGAGGCAGAGACACAGGCAGAGGGAGAAGCAGGCTCTGCAGGGAGAGACCGATGAGGGACTCCAGGATCACACCCTGAGCCAAAGACAGCTGCTCCCACCGCTGAACCACCCAGGCGTCCTGATGACCCTTTTTTAAGGACTCTTGTTCAAATCACTGCTGATCCCCTCATGTTTGCTCTTCCAGTTTGAAGGAAACTTTGTCTGTAGAGATATCTATACCTTAGAGAAATTGGAGGAACGAGTGAGTTTGTAAACAAATTAAAATCCTTATCCTTGGGCAGCCCTGGTGACTCAGCGGTTTAGCGCTGCCTTCAGCCCAGGCCGTGATCCTGGAGACCCTGCATGGAGCCTGCTTCTCCCTCTGCCTGTGTCTCTGCCTCTCTCTCTCTCTCTCTCTCTCTCTCTCTCTGTGTGTGCGTTTGTGTCTCTCATGAATAAATACATAAAATCTAAAGAAAAAAAAATCTTTAAAATCCTTATCTTTTCTCCCTACCTGTGACCCGTCAGTGTTCAGAAACTCTCAGTGAGTTATCTTTTTTCTTTTCTTTTCTTTTCTTTTCTTTTCTTTTCTTTTCTTTTCTTTTCTTTTTTTCTTTTTCTCTCTTTCTCTCTCTTTTTCTAATGAGTTATCTTTCTTTTATGGCAATTGCCAATCATCTGCGTGAGGTCTGTTCCGTGGGAATATGTTCTCATTGTGACCGGCCACTGTTGGAAGAATCCCTTGTATCACCAAGACCTGCCTTCCTTGAGTGCAATGGCATCTGTTTTTCTTTTCTCTTCTCTTCCTCCGCCCCCCCCCCCCCCCCCCCCCCCCCCCCCCCGCCCCGGTTTATTTTTCAGAGTGATCTCTACTCCCAACGTAGGGCTCGCACTCACGGCCTGGAGGTCAAGAGTCGTGCTCTCTACTGACCGAGCGGGCCAGGGGCCCCTGGAATCGCATCCTAAGACTCGGATAGGATCAGACAGCCTGGAGACACTCAGATCCACTTCTCGGGAGCCACCCGAGCCCCTCGGAAACCGTGAGCCTGATACCTTCCTTCCAGAGGTCGCCGCGGCCTCACTGGGCGAGTCAAGAGTGCCACCTCCTGGCGGATGAAACCGAGAGTCAGCTGCTTAACCCCAGCGAGCCTCCCAGGTTGCCCCTACGAGGTGCTTGGAAATGCGGAGGTTCTTCCCTCTTGCCTTGCTTTTTTTTTTTTTTTCTTTTTTTTTTCTTTTATTTATTTACTTATGATAGTCACACAGAGAGAGAGAGGCAGAGACACAGGCAGAGGGAGAAGCAGGCTCCATGCACCGGGAGCCTGATATGGGATTCGATCCCGGATCTCCAGGATCGCGCCCTGGGCCAAAGGCAGGCGCCAAACGGCTGCGCCACCCAGGGATCCCCTCTTGCCTTGCTTTTGCAGGGCTGACGACAGTGACCACGTCTGTCTACCTGGCGAGGCAGAAACAATTCCAGGTTGCTGAACCCTGGTTTTCCACACTGCGGACGACAGGATATCACCCCCTCCCCCTCTTTCAACCTGACCCAGGAATTCCCTTACTCTGAGCCAAGGACAGGGTGGGGGGGTGGGGGTGGGGTCTTGTTGTTGTTGTTGTTGTTTGTTTTTGTTTGTTTTGCTTTTCTTCCCCCCAGTTGTGGTAAAAAGAAAAATAGACGTCACCTAAAATGGAATGTTGTAGTCGTTTCTTTCTTTCTTTTTTTTAATATTTTATTTATTTATTCACGAGAGACACAGAGACAGAGACACAGGCAGAGGGAGAAGCAGACTCTATGCAGGGAGCCTGACGTGGGACTCGATCCTGGGTCTCCAGGATCAGGCCCTGGGCTGAAGGCAGACGCTAAACCGCTGAGCCACCCGGGGATCCCTGGACGCTCCACCGCTGAGCCACCCAGGCGCTCCATACATACTTAAGTTATTGAGAGTTTGTTCCTTCATTTTTCATCATCTCTAGACCCAACGTGGGGCTCAAACTCACAACCCTGACTGCAATCAAAAGTTGAGTGCTCTTCTGACGGAGCGGGCCTGCCGGGGCCTGGGGCCCGGGGCCGGGCCGGGGGGGCCCCCCCCCCCCCCCCCCCCGGAGCTTCTGCCCTTTCATGTTTTCAAGCTCAGAGTCACGTTTTGTCCGGGGAGGGCCCCACCCCCCAACCCCTCCGTGCGGAGGTGCCATCTGTCGGGCTGGTTCATGTTTGTCCATCTTCCTTACTCCTTTTAGTAGACAGAAGGTGGCTTGTGACACAGCCGGGGACTACTTCGAATGAGACTGAGGATTTCCCTTGGGAAGTGGGTGCGAGAGGGAGGACAGGTCGATGGGGAACCAGGAGACTGTTGGCCCGTCGCTTTAGAGGAAAGAGTGTCCTTGTTGGGCCCTCACCCAGGGTGGATGAGTCAGAACTGTCCCTGGCCAGGCCTCCCTTAGTCCTTCGCCCATATCACTCCATGCCTGTGTTTGGCCTCTGGACCCTAAGACACCACGGTGGTCATGTGTTTAACTCCCCATCAGATTCACCAGTCCCCGCCATGCCACGCCCTCCCAGACGCACCCCCACCCCTGGAAGGCATTAAGAGTGAGATGGCATCCTCCACATCCAGGATTGATTCCCAAAGGGTTTATTGGGGTTTCCTGGGTCAGGAAACCAGGAGGGGTCGCTTTTGGACCCCAAACAATGTGAGTTCTTCAGACATCCTCTTTGCCCTTCTCTTTCCCCCTCCCCTCCCCTCCTCTCCTCTCCTCTTCTCTTCTCTTTTCTTCTCTCCCCTCCCCCACAGCTTGGGAGCCGCAGCCTGAGGGTTTGGGGGAGGTGCAGAAAGCCATTCAATGGAGAGAAGTCCCAGGCTCGGACTTTAACAGACAGCCATGTGCATTTGAATGAAATGATTGAATGAGGGCCATTGGAATGGATGGCCCTGAACCTCCCTTCTGCCACCCGCCACCCTCCATCCCCACCCCCAACCAACCCTGAGTCCTCTGGTGGATTTGGAAATGGAAGGCCGGGGTGTGTGTGTGTGTGTGTGTGTGTGTGTGTGTGTTTACACGGACGCACCCGCGGAGGGTGGTGGGGCATGCTCACGTTGGCTCCTGCAAACTCCATTCATTCTGGGAATGTTCTGTTGTTTCTGCTGAGTTGCCAGTTGCTGCGATGAGCCAAGCTATACTCCTCCCGTTGCCGAGTTCTTAAAAAGGCCGAGTCTCCGGTTTTCTCGGTGAATGGACTGACCCACACCTTCCCATCCCGCCGGACCCCTTCTGCAAATACTTGCACTCAAAGGGTTCTTTCACCTCGTCCAGAAAACAAACAACAGCCACCCACACCCACCCCATTGCCACAGATACGCAACCCACACAACAAAACTCCAGCTGGCCTCCTTCTGCCTCCATGTACTTTATTTTATTTTTATTTTTTTAAATATTTTTATTTATTTATGATAGTCATAGAGAGAGAGAGAGAGAGAGACAGAGAGAGAGAGAGAGAGAGAGAGAGACAGAGAGAGAGGCAGGCTCCATGCACAGGGAGGGAGCCCGACGTGGGATTCGATCCCGGGTCTCCAGGATCGCGCCCCGGGCCAAAGGCAGGCGCCAAACCGACCGCTGCGCCACCCAGGGCTCCCCTCCACGTACTTTAGAGAGTCACTGTCTTAGACGTGCCTTAGGCTCAAGGACTCGATGCGGTCTCCCTTTCTGTGGCACGGTCGGTCCCATCCATCCCCCGTTAGGCCCAAAGTAGAATTGCATGACCACACTGCTCACGGGAGCTGGAGAAGATATGCTAAGGTGACCGACCGGACCGACCGACCGACCGACCGACCGGATGGGAGCACTGTCCATTCGAAAGGAAGGACCTACAGGCCGAGGCGTCTATAAACACGCTCCCTGGAAGTCTTTGGCTTTCGCGTGCCTCTGATGAAATCATTGCTCCGGAAACTCCAGCATCTATAGCCGGTCTTGTCCATGGTCTTCTGACCATGACTCGTCCTCCGTTCGCCTGACGTTCTGCCCAATTGTCCGTCCACGGAGAAATTAGACCCCGTCCCGTGAGAGCCGAATCCGACCCCTCCGCTCACCCCCACGACAGAGAAGACTATGCCCAGGTCTGTGCCCGCCCATCTTCCCTTTCTCCTCCGCCAGGGCAGAAGAAAATGTGGCCCGCCCTCCCTTCTCCTGTCAAAAGTCCAATCTGACATAGGACTTGGATACGAAGGAAACCAGAGTACTGTTTTGAACCATAGACACGTTGATTGATTGAAGATTTTATGTAGGTAGTCCTGAGACGCACGCGCGCGCGCACGCACGCACGCACACGGACGGACGCACGCACGCACGCACACGGACGCACGCACGCACACGGACGGACGCACGCACGCACGCACGCACGCGGACGGACGCACGCACGGATGCACACAGAGGCAGAGACACAGGCAGAAGGAGAAGGAGACTCCATCCATGCAGGGATCACGCCCTGGGCCAAAGGCAGGCGCTCAACCGCTGAGCCACCCCGGCCTCCCTACCTGGAGACACTTTGATAGAGTAGCAGCAGCAGCAAAGAAACACACGCACACCGCCGCTCCCCCCACCCCCCCAGGTGAAAGAAGGTCCCGCTGACTCCCCTCCTTTTCCTCTGAGAAGAGAAGCACACCCTTTCTCCTGCCCCTGGAAGGTGCCTTGGAGGAGAGCGCCAGGAGGGGAGTGAATGACATTCTTCTCTTCAAGGACAGGAAGTTGAGCGTGAGCAGGAGAATTCTGGAGAAACAGATTGTGTTATAAGAAAGAAAGAAAGAAAGAAAGAAAGAAAGAAAGAAAGAAAGAAAGAAAGAAAAAGAAAATCCTTATGTTCTTTGAGCCTCCCCTCCCCCCCAGAATTGAGTTCCTCTTCCACGACCTCTTCTCATTCAACCCAATAGACAAGTATTTGGGGGGGGGGGGGTCAGGTCCCAGACGCTGAGAGGGTGGAGGTGAAGGTGGTGCGGGGGGGGGGGGGCACACCGTCCTCTCCAGCGCCTTTGGTTCAGACCTCCTTCGTGACCGACCTCCCTCCCTCCCTCCCTCCCTCCTTCGTCTTATAAATATATAAATAAAATCCTAAAGAAAAAGAAAAAGAAAAAAAAAAAAAAAAAAAAGGAAGGACACGAGAAAAAACGGTGCATCCGTTGCCGTCCTAAGAGTCCTCGCCTGGTTTCGGCTCTACGTTCCCTCCCTGACCTCGGAAACGTGCCTGAGTCGTCCCGGGAGCCCCGCGCGGCGAGCGCGACCCCCTTTCCGGGCGGCAGCGGGCCCGGACGGACGGACGGACGGACGGACGGGTTTTCCAAGGCTCCCCCGCCCCGGGAGGACGGGGGTTCGCGCGGTGCGCGGCCGTGTGCTCCCGGGGCCCTCCGCCGTCCCCGGGCCGAGAGGCGAGATCCGAGGCGCCCTGACGGCCTCGCCGCCCGGATCTGTCCCGCTGTCGTTCGCGCCGGTTGTCGGGTGCCACCTGGCGGCCGCTTTTATAGAGCGTGTCCCCTCCGGAGGCTCGGCGGCGACAGGCAAGGAACAGCTTTGGTGTCGGTTTCCCGGGGCCGAGTTCCAGGAGGAGGGCGGCTCCGGCGCGAGCGTCCGGCTGTCGCCGGGGCCTCGGCGCGCGATGCGCTCGCCGGAGATTGGACCTCCGGAGCTGCGAGGGAGTGTCGCCGTCGCCGCTGTCGCCGCTGTCGCCTCCGCCTCGCTCCCGGAGGAGGCCGTGCGGGCCGCCTGGGTGGGTCGACCAGCACCCGCCGGTGGCTCCTCCTCCGCCCGCGCGGACCGACCTGGGCCGCCTCGGGGGCGGGGGACAGGGTGTGTCCCGCCGTCCGTCCTGTGGCTCCGGGCGATCTTCGGGCCTGCCTTCCGTGTCACTCGGTTGTCTCCCGTGGTCACGCCCTGGCGACGGGGACCGGTCTGAGCCTGGAGGGGAAGCCCGTGGGTGGCGCGACAGACCCGGCTGCGGGCACGTGTGGGGGTCCCGGGCGTCGGACGCGATTTTCTCCCCTTGTTCCGAGGCCCGCTGCGGAGGTGGGTCCCGGGCGGTCGGACCGGGTGCCACGCGGGGGTGGGCGGGCCGTCCGTTCGGGCGTCCGGCCCCGGTGGCGATTCCCGGTGAGGCTGCCTCTGCCGCGCGTGGCCCTCCACCTCCCCTGGCCCGAGCCGGGGTTGGGGACGGCGGTAGGCACGGGGCGGTCCTGAGGGCCGCGGGGGACGGCCTCCGCACGGTGCCTGCCTCCGGAGAACTTTGATGATTTTTCAAAGTCTCCTCCCGGAGATCACTGGCTTGGCGGCGTGGCGGCGTGGCGTCTCCACCGACCGCGTATCGCCCCTCCTCACCCCCCCCCCCCCCCCCGGTTTCCCTGGGTCGACCAGATAGCCCTGGGGGCTCCGTGGGGTGGGGGTGGGGGGGCGCCGTGGGGCAGGTTTTGGGTACAGTTGGCCGTGTCACGGTCCCGGGAGGTCGCGGTGACCTGTGGCTGGTCCCCGCCGGCAGGCGCGGTTATTTTCTTGCCCGAAATGAACATTTTTTGTTGCCAGGTAGGTGCTGACACGTTGTGTTTCGGCGACAGGCAGACAGACGACAGGCAGACGTAAAAGACAGCCGGTCCGTCCGTCGCTCGCCTTAGAGATGTGGGCCTCTGGGCGCGGGTGGGGTTCCGGGCTTGACCGCGCGGCCGAGCCGGTCCCTGTCCTCGCTCGCTGGAGCCTGAGCCGTCCGCCTGGGCCTGCGCGCCGGCTCTCGTGCTGGACTCCAGGTGGCCCGGGTCGCGGTGTCGCCCTCCGGTCTCCGGCACCCGAGGGAGGGCGGTGTGGGCAGGTGGCGGTGGGTCTTTTACCCCCGTGCGCTCCATGCCGTGGGCACCCGGCCGTTGGCCGTGACAACCCCTGTCTCGCAAGGCTCCGTGCCGCGTGTCAGGCGTCCCCCGCTGTGTCTGGGGTTGTCCGGTCGCTCCTGCCCCCCCCCCCCCCCCGGGGGTCGAGGGGCTTGCCGGTGAGGCGGAAGCAGGTCCCCCCGGTCGCCGTCCTCGCTGGGCTTTTGCTCCTCGGGAAGCCCCCTCGGGGCCGCAGCTTGCTGCCGATCGATCGATGTGGTGATCTCGTGCTCTCCTGGGCCGGGCCTAAGCCGCGTCAGACGAGGGACGGGCGTCCACGGCGGATGCGACCGCTCTTCTCGTTCTGCCCGCGGGCCCCTCCCTCCCCGGCTCCTCCGCGCCCGGCCGTCGTGGCGGGTGCGCGGGGGGCGCGCGCCGGGGTTGGGGGTGGTGCGGACTCCGGCCCGACCCCGGCCTCCCGCCTTCTTGCCTCGCGGCGCTGGCGGGACCGGGGTCCTCGGACGCGGCGGACACTCTCGCCGGCCTTTCCCGAAGGCCCTGGGTCCGTGGCGAGCGGCCCTCCCCTCCTCCGCGGGGGAGGGCCGGCCCGACGCCGCGCTGCTCACCGCCCGGCCTGGGCGCGCTTGAGCGCGTTGCGCCCGGCCCTCCGTGGTGCCCCTGGAGCGCTCCAGGTCGCCTCAGGTGCCTGAGGCCGAGCGGTGGCGTCGTTTCCTTCCCCGGCGACTCCCCTCGGGCTGCCGCCGCCGTCGTCGGCGTGTCCGAGGAGCGGGTGGTGGAAGAAGTCGGCAAGGGAGGCGCACCCGTGCCCCTGGCGGGGGCGCGGGCGCCTCGTCTTCCTTTCCCCTCTCCTCTCCTCCCCCCCTCGCCGCGCCGGCGGGGGGTGGGTGGCGTGGGGCGGTGTGACTCGGAGGACTTGGCGGGGCTCGTGAGCGCCCGCGGCGGGCCGGGCCAGCGCCGCGGCGCTTGGCCAGCCCGAGGGGCTGCCCCTCTCTCCCGGCACGGGTCGTGTCCCCGTCTCCGTCCCTCTCTCTCGCCCGCCTCGCGGGAGGCGGGGAGCTCTCTCCTCTGGGCGGTGACGTGACCACGCCGTGCGCGGGCGAGGCGGAGGCGGCGTCCTCGAGGGGGCACCGGCCGCGAGCGCTCGGGGTTGCCCTGTGCCTGTCCCTTGCCGGAGACCCGCCCCCCGCCCCGCGAGCCCTGTCGGCCCCGGAGCGCCGCCTGGTGGGGCCCGTTTGGGAGGACGAACGGGTGGGGGCGATGCGCCCTCGGTGAGAAAGCCTTCTCTAGCGATCCGAGAGGGTGCCTTGGGGTACCGGAGCCCCCAGCCGCTGCCCCTCCTCTGCGCGTGTAGTGTGGCCAGCGACGCGGGGTTGGACTCCCGTCGCGACGTGTTTGGGCAGAGTGCCGCTCTTTGCCTACCTACCGCGGCCTGCGCCTCCCCCCTCCGAGACGGGGGAGGATCCCGCCGGGCCGGGCCGGCGTCCGGTGCGGGGTGTGTTGCCCGCGTGCGTGTGCGAGCGTGCGCGCGGCCGGGGGGTTGGGGCGGCCCGCCCCCCCCCCCCCCACGCCACTCACCCCGTGTGTGTGCGTGTGTGCCGCGCTAGCGGCCGGCTGGCTGTCTGGGCCGCCGCCCGCTCCCGAGCCGAGTCGCCGCCGGCGGTGGCTCGGCGGGCGCGTGTGGGTCGGGCCAGCTCCCGCCTGGGGGCGCCTCCCCGGGTCGTGACTCCGGGTTGGACCGGACGGATGGACGGACGGGCGGATGGACGGACGGAGGTTCGGACGGGACCCCCGCGGCGGGGGTCGCGCGTGCCTGGGCCCGGGCGGTGTGGGGCCCGGTTTGCGGGGAGGCCTGCCAAGGGTGCTGAGGCCGGCCGGCGTCCCGGGCGTCGCGGGACCGCCCTCGTGCTGGTGGCGGTGGGATCCCGTGCGCGTTTACCCGGTGGCCCGGCTCGCGCCTTCGTTGGCGCGCCCTTCCCGGGACCGGCCCTTCCCCCACGCGCTCTCCCGGCCCTCGCCCGCTGTGCGCCTCCTCCCCGTCGCCGCCGACCCGCCCCCCCCCCCCGCCCCCCCCGCCTGCCCGCGTCCCCCGACCGCACGGTCGCGGGGGCGCCGCGCGTGCCGCGCCCCTAACTCCGCCCTCCGTGGACCGAAACCGGCCTCGCCGCTGTTGGGTGTCTTGCCCCCCCCCTTGGCCGCCGTGGCTCGGGGGGGGGCCGTCCCCGGGCGAAGTGCTCTCGGTCCTCCGAGGAAGGGGAGGAGGGAGGCGCGCGGGGGGTGTTGGGGCTGGGCGTCGTTGCGCGTGTGCGGGAGAGCGTTCTCGGGAGAACCGGTCGCGTGAACGGTGGCGGTTGGGGCCCCCGAGCCCCGCGAGGTTGCTTGGGGCCCGCCGTGGGGGCCGGGCCGGCGTCCTCGGGTGCCGCGGGACCGCCCTTGCGCTGGAGGCCTCGGGCGGTGGGACCCCGCGTGCGCCCCTGGGCGCCCGACCTCGGCCTCC
>NW_026019506.1:35000-57500 GCF_003254725.2 Canis lupus dingo | reverse complement strand
CTTTCTTTCTTTCTTTCTTTCTTTCTTTCTTTCTTTCTTTCTTTCTTTCTTTCATCAGACACAGACGGAGACGGAGAAGCAGGCTCCATCCAGAGCGCCTGACCTGGGACTCTGAGCCCGCGTCTCCAGGACCACGCCCTGGGCTGAAGGCGGAGCTCGACCCCCGAGCGGCCGGGCCGTTGCCGCAAGTTTACCTTTTTTTTCCTTCTCTTTTTTTGGAAGGTTTGTTTGTGTCCTTGCGTGGAGCCTGCTTCTTCTCCCTCTGCCTAGGTCTCTGCCCCTTCCTCTCTCCTCTCTCCTCTCTCTCTCTCTCTCTCTCTCTCCCTCCCTACGTTCGGACTTCTAGGTCACCCCATCAGAAAGATGCCTCGTGGGATGGGACCCAAGAGGTGGTCCAGAGAAATAAGGACCCGATCTCCCCCCCCCCCCAACCCCCCGCCACTTCCCTTGAGTCCAAATCATGAAGAAGACGGGGAAAGCAGGCCAGGCAGGCGGACGCCGGAAATCCCAAGTCCACACGCACGCACGAGCACCAGAACTGATGCCCAACCCACTCCACCTCTTTCAGAGGGCTGAGAGGGAGGCAACCACGGACAAAGCCTGTTTTCCAGGACGAAACCGAGATGAAGGAACAGGCGGAGGTGGAGGCGGAAGGCTGGAAGGTTGACGGATAAGAGAAAGGAAAAGAGGGACGGACGCCTGGGTGGCTCAGTGGTTGGGCGGCTGCCTTCCTCTCGGGGCTGGATGCGGGGCGGGGGTTGGGGAGGTGGAAGGGGTACCCTGGGCTCGTGTGCCCGCATCGGGTTCCCTGCGGGGAGCCTGCTTCTCCCTCTGCCTGTGTCTCTGCCTCTCTCTCTCTCTCTGTGACTATCATAAATAAATAAAAATTTAAAAAAAAAAAAAAAGAACGAGAGAAGGCAGCTGGAGAAACTACATGCGAACGCAGACGGTAGACACAACCCCAGGGGGGAGGGCTGGGCTCCGTGAGGGGTGGGACAGAGGCCAGCGGTTTCCACGAAGAGCCTTTCGATGGACTGCTGAATGGACTGGATCTGCGGCTTTGGCTGCGAGCCTCCTTGGATGGTGACGGGACAGGCGAGGACAGGCCCGGACACCCCGCAGGCCCGCCCGAGGGCCTGCTTGGAGCGCACGAACACGTAGGGCACGTTCTTCTCTTCACGCGGCAGGCAGGCAGGCGGGCGGCGGACGGTGCGGGATGATCTCCAGGGGCTCGGCGTCTGCAGCCAGCCATCAGGATGAACTCAGAGATGCCTCTCCACAGAGGGTTTTGGTGGCTTCGTGGGCTCCTTTCCGAAGCTGCTTGTAGTTACGGGACTGCTGAACACGCGTCCAGGAGTTTCTTGGGGAGGTGGGCATCTGCCAGGGGGTAGGCCTTCGGATTCACATCAGCCTCAGTCATCTCTGCGTATCCGCGGTCCCTGTGGGTTTCCTGTAAAAAGACGTGTCCTGGGAGCTACCTATCACCGTCACACTTCATACGGATAACCGGTTTTGTCCCCACGCGCCCCCGCCTCCGCCGCCGTTGGGGTGGGCGGTGGGATGTGCTGTGCTCCCGTCACAGTTTGTGGGCCTGGAATGGTGGTGATCGAGATAGACCCTTCCGCCACCTCATTACAAAGAAACAAGACACGTGTGGTGTCTTCTTAGACCCACAGGCACAGAAAAGAAAAGGAGAACTACTTATCCCCTTGTTCCACCGGGACCCACCCGGATGCCATGCCCATGCCGGAGGGTCCAGGCCCCGAGGGACGGGCGTACTCAACTTTGCTGTGAACTCAACGGATTAGTGGAGTTGTGCCTCTGAGGATTTGTCCACGGAAACTACTTCAAATGATCGATTTTGTCCGTCTCGTGTACTTTTCCTTGTGACGAGCAAGCAGGTTAAAAAAAAAAAGAAAAAGAAACAAATGAAAAAAGGGGGGAATCCCTGCGTGGCGCAGCGGTTTGGCGCCTGCCCTTGGCCCAGGGCGCGATCCTGGAGACCCGGGATCGAGTCCCACGTCGGGCTCCCGGTGCATGGAGCCTGCTTCTCTCTCTGCCTATGTCTCTGCCTCTCTCTCTTTCTCTCTCTCTCTCCTCTCTCTCTCCTCTCTCTCTCTCTCTCTCTCTCTCTCTCTCTCCCCCCCCCCGACTATCATAAATAAATAAATTTAAAAAAAAAATGAAAAAAAGGTCTATAGGTTAAACTTTTACAATAGCTTCCCAAATCTTTGGTGACCTGGAACTTTGAAGGTGTAACTAGCTTAATTGATAAATTGGGTTCAGTTCATCGGATACCTGGCGTCTGTCTTTCCAACAGAAAGGTAAAATACTAAAGTGTGAGTCAGTAAGACACCCAAGGTGGTTTTTTTGTTTTGTGGTGTTGTGTTTTCCTCCCCCACCCCTTGCCCTTTTCTTCCTTCCCCCCCCCCTCCCCCCACCTCAGTTTTTGTGTTTCTCTTTTGTCTGATTCAGGAAACCTGCAGATACCTGGGTGTGTCAGTAAACGTGTTTCAGGTTGGTTTGTTCGTTTCTCTTTTCCTTCCTCTTTTTTTTTTTTAATTTTAATTCACAATTCATCACACACACACACACACACACACACACACACACACACGGGCAGAGGGAGAAGCGGGCACCCTGCAGGACCGCTGAGCCACCCAGGGATCCCCTGTTTCGTGCTTCCTTCACAATTGTATCATACAGGGCAGCCCGTGTGGCTCAGCGTTTTAGTGCCGCCTTCAGCCCAGGGCGTGATCCTGGAGTCCCGGGATCGAGTCCCACGTCAGGCTCCCTGCACTGGAGCCTGCTTCTCCCTCTGTGTCTTTGCCCCCCCCCCCCTCTCTTAAATCTTAAAAAAAAAATTGTGTCCTACATGTTAGGTTTTTACAAAATGAACAGCGGAGAAATAAAAAACCAGCAGAGCCAGGCAGTAGGTAGGAGAGTGCTTTAATGGGGAGCGCTCCTGGGCGAGGTTCCATGACTCGGAGAGGTGGCCAGAGTCAGGGAAGTCGCGCGGGGTTGGGGACTGTGGGGGTTTTGAAGCCTTCTTGGTTCCGACTCTGGATCCGGGTGGGTCCCTAGCCAAATTAGACAAGGGAACACCGTGTCCTTAGGTGATTGGCTGGGAGTAGGGGGGGGATAGTATCAGACGATGGGGAGGGGGCGGGGGCGGTTCCTGGATGGAAAGTTTCGGTTTCCCATCTAGGCTTTGACTCACTGGAGATGATGTGGTGGTCAGGGATGCTTTGACGGGAAGATCAGCCATTTTGACCCAGTTTGAGATGTCCGCCATTTTGGGTGCCCCTGTCTCTCAGCCAGCCCAACAATACATACACAAACACACACACACACACACACACACACACACACACGTGTTTCTAAAAACTATCACATGTATTCATACATTTGACAATCTAAGGATTTCTGGTACGATAGACAATGTGCCCGTGGTTCCTACTGACTTTTCACCAGAGACTGAGGTTTCTAGGAGTTAACAGTCTGCCGCCTGGGTGGCTCAGCGGTTGAGGGGTTGAGCATCGGCCTTTGGGTCAGGGCCCAATTCTGGGGCGGCGGGGGGGGAGGTATCCGAGTCCGGACCCCTTTCCACATCTGGCTCCTTGTGGGGAGCCTGCTTCTGCCTATGTCTCTGTCTCTGTCTCCCTCCCTCCCTCTCTTCCCCCTTCACAAAGTTCTCTCTCTCTCTCTCTCTCTCTCTCTCTCTCTCTCTCTCCTCTCTCAAAAAGTGTAAAATAAGTACAATTTTAAAAAATCTGCCACATGGAATCGAGACTACTGGTTAACGATAAGGAAAACAACCTCTGTGTGTGAGATAGTAGGAGACATGTAGAATAGATACAAGGCATGAAAATACGGGTGGTGGTGGTGGTGGTTAAAGAAAATGAATCGGGGATCCCTGGGTGGCGCAGTGGTTTGGCGCCTGCCTTTGGCCCAGGGCACGATCCTGGAGACCTGGGATCGAATCCCACATCAGGCTCCCGGTGCATGGAGCCTGCTTCTCCCTCTGCCTGTGTCTCTGCCTCTCTCTCTCTCTCTCTCTCTGTGACTATCATAAATAAAATAAAATAAAATAAAATAAAATAAAATAAAATAAAATAAAATAAAATAAAAAAGAAAATGAATCTGTCCTGAAATGACTCTGGCTTTTTTTTTTTTTTTTTTAAGATTTTATTTACTTATTCACGAGAGACACAGGGACAGGCAGAGACAAGGGAAGCAGGCTCTATGCGAGGACCCTGATATGGGACTCGGTCCCAGGAGTCTGGGATCACGCCCTGAGCTGAAGCCAGACGCTCAAACGCTGAGGCACAGGGGCGTCCCAAAGCCTGGCTATTTAGAGAAAGAACACTTAAGACTGACGGAATGGAAAAAGAAATTATAGAAGGGATTTATGAAGGAGATTTTTGAGATTTGTTTTTTGTTTTCTGTTTTTTATTTTTTTGGATTTTATTTATGTATTCATGGGAGAGAGACAGAGAGAAGGAGAGAGAGTAACAGAGACAGAGAGAGACAGAGAGAAAGACAGAGAAAGAGAGAGACAAAGAGAGACAGAGGCACAGAGACAGAGACACAGAGAGATAGAGAGAGACAGAGAAAGCAAGACAGAGACAAAGAGAGACAGAGATAGAGAAAGAGAGAGACACAGAGAAGGAGAGAGACAGGGAGAGAGAGAGAGACAAAGAGAGAGACAGAGAGATAAAGAGAGACAGAAGGGGAGAGAGACACAGAGAAAAGAGAGGCAGAGAGATAAACAGAGGCAGAGACAGAGACAGAGAGAAGGGGAGAGAGAGACAAAGAGAGAGAGACAGAGAAAAGAGAGGCAGAGAGACACAGAGAGACAGACACAGAGAGAGGCAGAGACAGAGAAAGAGAGAGAGACAGAGAGAAGGGGAGAGAGAGACAAAGAGACAGAGAAAAGGGGCAGAGAGATAAAGAGAGACAGAGACAGAGAGACAGACACAGAGACACAGTGAGGCAGAGACAGAGAAAGAGAGAGACAGACAGAGAGACACACACACAGAGAGAGAGAGAGAGAGGCAGAGACACAGGCAGGGGAAGAAGTAGGCTCCACGTGGGGAGCCCGATGTGGGTCTGGATCCCAGGACCCTTGGGATCAGGCCCTGAGCCAAAGGCAGACCTTCCACCGCTGAGCCACCCAAGGCGTCCCAGAAGCAGACTTTTTGAAAAGGGATTGCAGGCGTGGTCAGGACGGACTGAGATTGGGAGAAGTGGGTTTTACTACTACACTGGTGTACAACTGAGATTTGGCTCTTCTCTCTGCTAAAATGGCGAGATTCTCTTGCATTGGTAGTCTACTCTTGATAAGAGTGTGAACAGAGAAGAAAAGACAAAGACAAGGTGCTTTTTTGTTTGGTTGGTTGGCTTGGTTTGGTGTGGTTTGGTTGGGGGTTTTTTGTTTGTTTTTTGGGGGTGTGTGTGTGTGTGTGTGTGTGTGTGTGTGTGTCTCTCCCTTTACCTGCCCAGAACAGCAAGGTTTTTAGATTCCCTTTTTTTTTTTTTTTTTTTTTGGTTGTTCTTGTTTCACTTTTTTTGGTATTTACTTATTTATTTTATTTTTTGGGTTCGTTTGTATCCGGTCTTCCCCTACTACGTAAGAGTGAAAACTTCTCCACGGTAAAGGAGCTTCATTTTGGGGACAACTCTAAAAGCACCTGTAGAATCTCCTAGGGGCCACCTCGGCGAAAGAGACACTGAAGATTTCCGTTTTGTTATGATCCGTGATCCTTTGTAGGCATGTGCCTTGAAAACTTCTGAGATGTTTTTGGTTGGCTGGTTGGCTGCCTGTCTGTCTGTCTGTCTACTGGTCCCTTCATCCGTTCGTGGATTCTCAGCGGATCCCAGAATGCCAAACCCTAAATAGAGTCTCTTGACTACTATAGGTCGTTTACCTGCTATGGGAAGGCACATGAGAAGCACTGTCAGACAAAGAACCATAAGCCCTCTTAGATTACATTGTGTGGGTGAATGCTGCCGGTGTTCCGAACAGGAAATGAAATTCCTAAACTTGTAACGTGTCCTGGTAGAGTGCCGTCACTCCACATTCGAACTGTTTAAATGCTCTGCGTACGTGCATGTGTGTTGTGTGTGTGTGTGTATGTGTGTGTGACAGAAACTGGTCGGATTTTCCTCTCGACTGCATTATAATGAATTCTCATTGGGTCTTTAGGCACGTCCATCCGTGGGTGACCTCCCTGTCACGTGCAGGTGTTGTTAGGAAGGTCTTGCAACAATGCGGTCCACTTTTCAGAAGATTCGCGGAAAGGACTCTGGACGAATCCCGGTGTCTGGTCACCCTGAGATTGTCCAACTACATACAGTAGGAGTTGCCGGAACTAATGAAAAAGCTGCATGGAAACCGAACAGAAAGGAACAACGTGGAACTGAATGAGGTCCACGAAACCCTGAACAGAGTTCAGAAACTCTCAGTGAGTCATCTTCCTTTTTTTTGGCGATTGTTAAATCCTCTTCAGAAGGTCGGTGGGAATCCGTGCTCATTGCCACCAGACACCGTTGGAAGGATCCGCTGTATCACCAAGGCCTTCCTTGAGTAGAATGGCGTCTGTTTTTCTTTCTTTCGACCTCCCCCGGTCCCCACGCCGCCCTCCCCTCCTCCCTCCCCTCCCTTTCTCCCCCCCGCCCCCCACCCGGCCCCGGCCCCGGCCCCGGCCCCCGGGGTCCATTTGTCAAAGTGATCTCTATTGACCGAGCGGGCCAGGGGCCCCTGGAATCGCATCCTAAGACTCAGATAGGATCAGACAGCCTGGAGACACTCAGATCCACTTCTCGGGAGCCACCCGAGCCCCTCGGAAACCGTGAGCCTGATACCTTCCTTCCAGAGGTCGCCGCGGCCTCACTGGGCGAGTCAAGAGTGCCACCTCCTGGCGGACGAAACCGAGAGTCAGCTGCTTAACCCCAGCGAGCCTCCCAGGTTGCCCCTACGAGGTGCTTGGAAATGCTGAGGCTCAACGACACCGGAACCACAACAACCGGAAGAACAGAAAAGAAGAGCAAAAGAAATGCTGAAGTTCTTCCTTCTGGCCTTGCCTTTACAGGAGTGTGCCGTCTGCGACCACGCCTGTCTCCGCGGACAGGAAGAAAAGAGTCCAGATGGCTGAACCGGGGTTCTGCACTCTGCGGACCACAGGAACCCCCTCCAGCCTGACCCAGGAACTCCCTTACTCTGAGCCAGGGACAGGAGGTCTTGTTTTGTGTTTCGGTTGTGGTCCAAAAGACAGGCGTCACCTACGATGGAACCTTGTAACCCTTTCTAAGCCTAGAGTCGCTCAGCGGCATTACATACGTTCACACATCCTCCTCGCCAAGTTATCTTTCCATTCCATTTTTTTACTCTCTTTTTTGAAACTCTTTAAATTTTATTTATTTATTTGTTCGTTCGTGCATGCATTCATTCATTCATTCATTGTTTGTTTGTTTATTATTTTAAAGGATTTTTTTATTGAGAGAGAGAGAGAGAGAGAGAGAGAGAGAGAGAGAGAGAGAGGCAGAGACACAGAGGGAGAAGCAGGCTCCATGCAGGGAGCCCGATGTGGGACTGGATCCCGGGTCTCCAGGATCACACCCCAGGCTGCAGGTGGCGCCAAACCGCTGCGCCACCGGGGCTGCCCTCCATTTTTTTACTCTTAAGTTTAATTTCTTACACTGTATTGATCGGGCACCCGATCTCTCTCTCTCTCTCTCTCGAATAAATAAATTAAATATTTAAAAAATAAATGAATAAATAAACTGTATTTATTCACGGGAGACACACAGAGAGAGGCCGGGACGCAGGCAGAGGGAGAAGCAGGCTCCACGCGGGGGGGGGGGGGGGGGGCCGGTGCGGTGCTGGATCCCCAAAAAGCCGTGATGACGCCCGCCCGGAGCCCAGTCGAAGGCAGACGCTCAAACTCGGGTATGCCACCCGAGCACACCTCGTCCGCACCTCTTCCTTCCCACCGCCACCCACCCTCTTGTGCGTTCGTCGGGTTCCCACACACAGGACCTCGTCCTCCAGGTGTATCCCTAGACACACCCTAGCACCCTAGGATCCCCAACGAGGGAATAGGTTCAGATGGGACCGATGCTCATGTGACCGTGCTCCTGTTTGAGGACTGTCCTCGGTTGCTGTAGCGGTGACGGCGAGACAAAGGGTCTCTCTCCACACACCGCACAGGCGGGTGGGGGGCATGCCCCGAGTGGGGCAGATGTCCCCATCCCAAGGAGGCGGAGGAGGAAAGCCACCCCAAGGCCCCTCTTTGGTGCCTGTCCTGTGTCAGGAAACGCTACTGACCTGGGTGGATCCGGACCAGGCTGTGTCCGTCCCAGCTGCCCTGGGATCCCACACTCCTCACACCTGGACCCACCGGTGTGGCGCCTGCCTTTCCGGCTCTGCCTGCCTGCCTAACTATCTCTGCATCCAACTTGCAACTTTCAGTCCGTGAGCTTAGGGGCTTCGACTCTCTGGGTCTTGCTAGAACCCAAACAGAGAAAGACGTTTGCCATACCATAGATACCACTTTCAATTAAGCATCTGTGAAATGATGATTATGGAGGAAGGAAATTCTCAGCCTTGAACGTTTCTGGGCCCTGCTCCATTGGCTTTCACACTGACCCAGGCCCAAACGGCTCCCAGAAAACTCAGCACTAGTTGGGCTCTATTTCCGTGCCACTGAGTGCACGTTGCCTGTCTGCCTCCCCTAAAAAGTCAAGCAACGGGGATGCCTGGGTAGCTCCGTGTTCAGCATCTGCCTTGAGGTCAGTCATCATCCTGGGGTCCTGGGGCCCCGACTCCCACTTGGGGCTCCCCGCGGGGAGCCTGCTTCTCTCTGCATCTGTCAATACCTGTCTCTGTGTGTCTCTCATGGATAAATAAAGAACATCTCTAAAACAGGAAAGAATGAATGATTAATTAAAAGGACTGACTGACTGGACTGATCGACTGACCGACCGACCGGCTGAATGAATGTATACATAAGCAAGCCAGGAAGGAAGCAAGCAAGCAAGCAAGCAAATAAATGAACAAATGAAATCGATGAAGGGCTGCGTGGCTGCTGGCTGGCACTGTGGGTGGAGTGTGGGACTCTATATTTCTCGGTTGTGAGGACGAGCCCTAACCTGGGTGTAAACATCGCATACACCTAAAATCTTTTGAAAATAAAACAATGAAAAGAAAAGAAAAGAAAAGAAAAGAAAAGAAAAGAAAAGAAAAGAAAAGAAAAGAAAAAGGTGGGCAGCCCGGGTGGCTCGGCGGTTGAGCGCGGCCTTCAGCCCGGGGCCTGATCCTGGAGGCCCGGCATCAGAGTCCCACGTCGGGCTCCCAGCATGGAGCCTGCTTCTCCCTCTGCCTGTGTGTCGGTCCGACTCTCCCACTCACTGTGTCTCAGGAGAAAATAAACAGAATCTTTACAAAAAGGGAAAAGAAGTTGTTTTGTTTTGTTTTGTTTTGTTTTGTTTCGATCGGATTGATCGATCGCTAAAAGGCAACCTGCCAAAACTGACGATGAGAAAACGGAAGAAAACCTTCCTGGTTCCCATAGAGTTCAAGCCCTACAGCCTTGCCCGTACCAAGATCAGAGAATAAACTGTCCACTCTCTACGGCGTCCCTCCTCCCGAGGACGCCCCAGCTCCTTATGGAGCATGCACACGCACGTGCACACGCACGCAGAAAAGCGGGGTGAACCGAACCAGACCCTAGAGAACCCTGCAGCGAAGGTTGAGCACAGGACACCCCCACCCCCCCCCGCCAGCCACAGGAAACTCCGGCAGGCTACCACTGGACTGCTTAGGGGGCCTATACTTACTTGCAAGTGCTCGCTGACCTGGGACACGTGGAAGGGGAACCTGAGGCTCAGATGGCCCGAACCGGGTGAATGGGGTGCTTTGCTCATGCCTCAATGCTATGCTCTCCACGATTAGAGAAAGCTGGCAATGAGGCCAGCCCAGGGACCGGAACCTAACCTAGGAATCCCTCTGGTTCCATCAGTCATGTCCCGACTGTTGGTGAGTGAGGAACCAGTGCTCGGCTCGCTCGGGGAGACAGACGCTCTGGTCTTCTTCGGGTTGGGTTGTTGCTGCGGCTTTGGGTATCTTTGCAGGAAACCGGCCTCTTCTCTTTCGAAATGGAAACCAAAGGATGGACGGGGTCCGGACGCGGTCACGCTCGCTGGCCACTGGAGTTGTTGTCACCCAGCCAGCGGGGAGATCGGAACATCGGGTCTTTCGTGACCTCTCCACAGATAGATAGGAGTGAGACCAAGGCTATATACTTTGTTGGCGTCTCGTCTGTGTCTACGTGTCCCTGTGGGTTCTACGAGGGAGAGGTTTCCTCTACCTCCGGATGCTATATTGCTAACATCCCTTTGTAAAGGAACTGTAGCTTATGGGATCCCTGGGTGGCGCAGCGGTTTGGCGCCTGCCTTTGGCCCAGGGCGCGATCCTGGAGACCCGGGATCGAATCCCACGTCGGGCTCCCGGTACATGGAGCCTGCTTCTCCTTCTGCCTATGTCTCTGCCTCTCTCTCTCTCTCTCTCTCTCTGTGTGACTATCATAAATAAATAAAAATTAAAAAAAAAAAAAAAAGGAACTGTAGGTTAGGAGTTCAAAGGCTGGCGCGGGTAAACATCATCGGAACAGGACAGCTCGGAGCGATAAGGAGGAGTGCCAATATTTCACAAGTTCCCACGATCTGGGATGAAGTTCTGTTCGTTCGTTCCCGATCATGCGGGTCTGGGATCCTTTCCTGCATCCGTCTCCTTGCGGGGGGGGGGGGGGGGGGGGGGGGACCTGCTTCTGCCCATGTCTCTGTCTCTGTCTCTGTCTCTCTCTCACACACAGGAATAAAGAAACCAAATAGTGTAAAAAAGGAAAGATGCTCGGTCTCCCACTCTCTCCCTCTCCCTCCTCCTCCTCCTCCCCCTTCCCCCCTTCACACAGTGCTCTCTCTCTGAAAGGAAGTTAATATATTACAATTTTGCAAAAGCCTGCCAATGGAATGGAGACTACTGGAGAACGAGAAGGAAAACAATTCCGTGTGTGACAAGTAGGAGATGTGTAGGAAACGTACAAGGCGTGAGAATACATGTTTTGGTGAGGGAAAAGAAAATAATTCTGTCCTGAAATGAGCCTGGCTATTTTTTTCTTTTTTAAGATTTTATTTACTTATTCAGAAGGAAGGGAGTGGAGGGAGGGAGGGAGGGAGGGAGGGAGGGACAGAGAGAGGCAGAGAGAGGGAAAAGAAGGCTCCATGCAAGGAGCCCGCTATGGGACCTGAGCCAAAGGCAGAGGCTTAACCACTGAAACACCCAGGCGTCCCGGAAGCAGATTTTTTTGAAAAGGAATTGTAGGCATGGTCAGGACAGACTGAGATTGGGAGAAGTGAGCTTTACTAGTACACTGGTATAGCATTAAGACTCGGCTCTTGTCTCTGTTAAAATGAAGAGATTTCCTTGCGTTGGTAGTCTCATCATGGCAAGGGATTGTGAACAGAGAAGAGAAAAATATATTATTATTATTTTCTCTCTCCGGACCAGCCAGGTTTTTATATTCCTTTTTATCCGCGAATTACCTCCGTGAGAGAGTGAAAACTTCTCAATATTAAAGGAGCTACATTTTGGAGACAACTCTATAAGCTCCTGTGGAATCTCCTAGGGCCACCCTGGCGAAACAGATACTGACATTGTTTTCAGTTTTGTAATGACCCGTGATCCTTTATAGGCCCGGGCCTTGAAAGCTTCTGAGATGTTGGTTGGTTGGTTGGTTGGTTGGTTGGTTGGATGGATGGATGGTTTGTGTATCTGGCTGGTCGGCTGGCTGCCCGGCTGTTTGCTGGTTCCTTCATCCGGTCATGGATTTTCAGCGGATCCCAGAAAAGTCTAGCCCTAGGTTGAGTCTCTTGACTAACATAGGTCGTTTACCTGCTATGTGAAGGCACGTGAGAAGCAGCGTCAGACAAAGAATCATAAGCCCTTTTAGATTATATTGGTTGCGTGAATGCTGTGGGTGTTCCAAAAGCGACGTAAATTCGTTAAGTGGTAACGTGCCCCGGTACATTGTTAAAATGCCGTGTGTGACAAATCATAATCCGTTTTTCTTCTCGACTGCACTCTAGCCAACTCTCCTCGGGTCTTTAACCACGTCCACCGGTGACCGCCATGTCATGTACATGCCATGTTCTTTCTGTTTTTTTTTTTTTTTTTTTTTTAATTTCTTATTCATTTATGATAGTCACAGAGAGAGAGAGAGAGAGAGGCAGAGACACAGGCAGAGGGAGAAGCAGGCTCCATGCACCGGGAGCCTGATGTGGGATTCGATCCCGGGTCTCCAGGATCGCGCCCTGGGCCAAAGGCAGGCGCCAAACCGCTGCGCCACCCAGGGATCCCTACATGCCATGTTCTGATGCTCTTGCAAAAACAAACAAAACACACACACACACACACACACACACACACGCACATTTATTTATTTATTTATTTATTTATTTTTTATTTATCCCAGATTCCAGAAGAACCACGCAAAGGACTTTTGACACATCTCAGTTTCTGGTCACCCTGAGATCATCGAACAACAGTATGAATTGCCAGAACTAGTGAAATAGCTGCATTTACCCAGAACAAAACCAGGGACTTCTGGGTGCCTCAGCGGTGGAGCCTCTGCCTTGGGCTTAAGGCGTGACCCCGGAGTCCCGGGTTCGAGCCCCGCATCGGGCTCCCTGCATGGGGCCTGCTTCTCTCTCTCTCTCTCTCTCTCTCTCTCTCTCTCTCTCTCTCATACATAAATAAAATCTTAAACAAACAGAACTAAAAGGAACAACATGGAACTGAAAAGAGCGAAAGACAATGATGACCGGTTTCTTTGTTTTTGTTTTTTAAAGACTTTATTTAGTTATTCACGAGAGACACAATGAGAGAGAGGCAGAGACACAGGCAGAGGGAGAAGCAGGCTCTGCAGGGAGAGACCGATGAGGGACTCCAGGATCACACCCTGAGCCAAAGACAGCTGCTCCCACCGCTGAACCACCCAGGCGTCCTGATGACCCTTTTTTAAGGACTCTTGTTCAAATCACTGCTGATCCCCTCATGTTTGCTCTTCCAGTTTGAAGGAAACTTTGTCTGTAGAGATATCTATACCTTAGAGAAATTGGAGGAACGAGTGAGTTTGTAAACAAATTAAAATCCTTATCCTTGGGCAGCCCTGGTGACTCAGCGGTTTAGCGCTGCCTTCAGCCCAGGCCGTGATCCTGGAGACCCTGCATGGAGCCTGCTTCTCCCTCTGCCTGTGTCTCTGCCTCTCTCTCTCTCTCTCTCTCTCTCTCTCTCTGTGTGTGCGTTTGTGTCTCTCATGAATAAATACATAAAATCTAAAGAAAAAAAAATCTTTAAAATCCTTATCTTTTCTCCCTACCTGTGACCCGTCAGTGTTCAGAAACTCTCAGTGAGTTATCTTTTTTCTTTTCTTTTCTTTTCTTTTCTTTTCTTTTCTTTTCTTTTCTTTTCTTTTTTTCTTTTTCTCTCTTTCTCTCTCTTTTTCTAATGAGTTATCTTTCTTTTATGGCAATTGCCAATCATCTGCGTGAGGTCTGTTCCGTGGGAATATGTTCTCATTGTGACCGGCCACTGTTGGAAGAATCCCTTGTATCACCAAGACCTGCCTTCCTTGAGTGCAATGGCATCTGTTTTTCTTTTCTCTTCTCTTCCTCCGCCCCCCCCCCCCCCCCCCCCCCCCCCCCCCCCCCCGCCCCGGTTTATTTTTCAGAGTGATCTCTACTCCCAACGTAGGGCTCGCACTCACGGCCTGGAGGTCAAGAGTCGTGCTCTCTACTGACCGAGCGGGCCAGGGGCCCCTGGAATCGCATCCTAAGACTCGGATAGGATCAGACAGCCTGGAGACACTCAGATCCACTTCTCGGGAGCCACCCGAGCCCCTCGGAAACCGTGAGCCTGATACCTTCCTTCCAGAGGTCGCCGCGGCCTCACTGGGCGAGTCAAGAGTGCCACCTCCTGGCGGATGAAACCGAGAGTCAGCTGCTTAACCCCAGCGAGCCTCCCAGGTTGCCCCTACGAGGTGCTTGGAAATGCGGAGGTTCTTCCCTCTTGCCTTGCTTTTTTTTTTTTTTTCTTTTTTTTTTCTTTTATTTATTTACTTATGATAGTCACACAGAGAGAGAGAGGCAGAGACACAGGCAGAGGGAGAAGCAGGCTCCATGCACCGGGAGCCTGATATGGGATTCGATCCCGGATCTCCAGGATCGCGCCCTGGGCCAAAGGCAGGCGCCAAACGGCTGCGCCACCCAGGGATCCCCTCTTGCCTTGCTTTTGCAGGGCTGACGACAGTGACCACGTCTGTCTACCTGGCGAGGCAGAAACAATTCCAGGTTGCTGAACCCTGGTTTTCCACACTGCGGACGACAGGATATCACCCCCTCCCCCTCTTTCAACCTGACCCAGGAATTCCCTTACTCTGAGCCAAGGACAGGGTGGGGGGGTGGGGGTGGGGTCTTGTTGTTGTTGTTGTTGTTTGTTTTTGTTTGTTTTGCTTTTCTTCCCCCCAGTTGTGGTAAAAAGAAAAATAGACGTCACCTAAAATGGAATGTTGTAGTCGTTTCTTTCTTTCTTTTTTTTAATATTTTATTTATTTATTCACGAGAGACACAGAGACAGAGACACAGGCAGAGGGAGAAGCAGACTCTATGCAGGGAGCCTGACGTGGGACTCGATCCTGGGTCTCCAGGATCAGGCCCTGGGCTGAAGGCAGACGCTAAACCGCTGAGCCACCCGGGGATCCCTGGACGCTCCACCGCTGAGCCACCCAGGCGCTCCATACATACTTAAGTTATTGAGAGTTTGTTCCTTCATTTTTCATCATCTCTAGACCCAACGTGGGGCTCAAACTCACAACCCTGACTGCAATCAAAAGTTGAGTGCTCTTCTGACGGAGCGGGCCTGCCGGGGCCTGGGGCCCGGGGCCGGGCCGGGGGGGCCCCCCCCCCCCCCCCCCCCGGAGCTTCTGCCCTTTCATGTTTTCAAGCTCAGAGTCACGTTTTGTCCGGGGAGGGCCCCACCCCCCAACCCCTCCGTGCGGAGGTGCCATCTGTCGGGCTGGTTCATGTTTGTCCATCTTCCTTACTCCTTTTAGTAGACAGAAGGTGGCTTGTGACACAGCCGGGGACTACTTCGAATGAGACTGAGGATTTCCCTTGGGAAGTGGGTGCGAGAGGGAGGACAGGTCGATGGGGAACCAGGAGACTGTTGGCCCGTCGCTTTAGAGGAAAGAGTGTCCTTGTTGGGCCCTCACCCAGGGTGGATGAGTCAGAACTGTCCCTGGCCAGGCCTCCCTTAGTCCTTCGCCCATATCACTCCATGCCTGTGTTTGGCCTCTGGACCCTAAGACACCACGGTGGTCATGTGTTTAACTCCCCATCAGATTCACCAGTCCCCGCCATGCCACGCCCTCCCAGACGCACCCCCACCCCTGGAAGGCATTAAGAGTGAGATGGCATCCTCCACATCCAGGATTGATTCCCAAAGGGTTTATTGGGGTTTCCTGGGTCAGGAAACCAGGAGGGGTCGCTTTTGGACCCCAAACAATGTGAGTTCTTCAGACATCCTCTTTGCCCTTCTCTTTCCCCCTCCCCTCCCCTCCTCTCCTCTCCTCTTCTCTTCTCTTTTCTTCTCTCCCCTCCCCCACAGCTTGGGAGCCGCAGCCTGAGGGTTTGGGGGAGGTGCAGAAAGCCATTCAATGGAGAGAAGTCCCAGGCTCGGACTTTAACAGACAGCCATGTGCATTTGAATGAAATGATTGAATGAGGGCCATTGGAATGGATGGCCCTGAACCTCCCTTCTGCCACCCGCCACCCTCCATCCCCACCCCCAACCAACCCTGAGTCCTCTGGTGGATTTGGAAATGGAAGGCCGGGGTGTGTGTGTGTGTGTGTGTGTGTGTGTGTGTGTTTACACGGACGCACCCGCGGAGGGTGGTGGGGCATGCTCACGTTGGCTCCTGCAAACTCCATTCATTCTGGGAATGTTCTGTTGTTTCTGCTGAGTTGCCAGTTGCTGCGATGAGCCAAGCTATACTCCTCCCGTTGCCGAGTTCTTAAAAAGGCCGAGTCTCCGGTTTTCTCGGTGAATGGACTGACCCACACCTTCCCATCCCGCCGGACCCCTTCTGCAAATACTTGCACTCAAAGGGTTCTTTCACCTCGTCCAGAAAACAAACAACAGCCACCCACACCCACCCCATTGCCACAGATACGCAACCCACACAACAAAACTCCAGCTGGCCTCCTTCTGCCTCCATGTACTTTATTTTATTTTTATTTTTTTAAATATTTTTATTTATTTATGATAGTCATAGAGAGAGAGAGAGAGAGAGACAGAGAGAGAGAGAGAGAGAGAGAGAGACAGAGAGAGAGGCAGGCTCCATGCACAGGGAGGGAGCCCGACGTGGGATTCGATCCCGGGTCTCCAGGATCGCGCCCCGGGCCAAAGGCAGGCGCCAAACCGACCGCTGCGCCACCCAGGGCTCCCCTCCACGTACTTTAGAGAGTCACTGTCTTAGACGTGCCTTAGGCTCAAGGACTCGATGCGGTCTCCCTTTCTGTGGCACGGTCGGTCCCATCCATCCCCCGTTAGGCCCAAAGTAGAATTGCATGACCACACTGCTCACGGGAGCTGGAGAAGATATGCTAAGGTGACCGACCGGACCGACCGACCGACCGACCGGATGGGAGCACTGTCCATTCGAAAGGAAGGACCTACAGGCCGAGGCGTCTATAAACACGCTCCCTGGAAGTCTTTGGCTTTCGCGTGCCTCTGATGAAATCATTGCTCCGGAAACTCCAGCATCTATAGCCGGTCTTGTCCATGGTCTTCTGACCATGACTCGTCCTCCGTTCGCCTGACGTTCTGCCCAATTGTCCGTCCACGGAGAAATTAGACCCCGTCCCGTGAGAGCCGAATCCGACCCCTCCGCTCACCCCCACGACAGAGAAGACTATGCCCAGGTCTGTGCCCGCCCATCTTCCCTTTCTCCTCCGCCAGGGCAGAAGAAAATGTGGCCCGCCCTCCCTTCTCCTGTCAAAAGTCCAATCTGACATAGGACTTGGATACGAAGGAAACCAGAGTACTGTTTTGAACCATAGACACGTTGATTGATTGAAGATTTTATGTAGGTAGTCCTGAGACGCACGCGCGCGCGCACGCACGCACGCACACGGACGGACGCACGCACGCACGCACACGGACGCACGCACGCACACGGACGGACGCACGCACGCACGCACGCACGCGGACGGACGCACGCACGGATGCACACAGAGGCAGAGACACAGGCAGAAGGAGAAGGAGACTCCATCCATGCAGGGATCACGCCCTGGGCCAAAGGCAGGCGCTCAACCGCTGAGCCACCCCGGCCTCCCTACCTGGAGACACTTTGATAGAGTAGCAGCAGCAGCAAAGAAACACACGCACACCGCCGCTCCCCCCACCCCCCCAGGTGAAAGAAGGTCCCGCTGACTCCCCTCCTTTTCCTCTGAGAAGAGAAGCACACCCTTTCTCCTGCCCCTGGAAGGTGCCTTGGAGGAGAGCGCCAGGAGGGGAGTGAATGACATTCTTCTCTTCAAGGACAGGAAGTTGAGCGTGAGCAGGAGAATTCTGGAGAAACAGATTGTGTTATAAGAAAGAAAGAAAGAAAGAAAGAAAGAAAGAAGAAAGAAAGAAAGAAAGAAAGAAAAGAAAATCCTTATGTTCTTTGAGCCTCCCCTCCCCCCCAGAATTGAGTTCCTCTTCCACGACCTCTTCTCATTCAACCCAATAGACAAGTATTTGGGGGGGGGGGGGTCAGGTCCCAGACGCTGAGAGGGTGGAGGTGAAGGTGGTGCGGGGGGGGGGGGGGCACACCGTCCTCTCCAGCGCCTTTGGTTCAGACCTCCTTCGTGACCGACCTCCCTCCCTCCCTCCCTCCCTCCTTCGTCTTATAAATATATAAATAAAATCCTAAAGAAAAAGAAAAAGAAAAAAAAAAAAAAAAAAAAAAAGGAAGGACACGAGAAAAAACGGTGCATCCGTTGCCGTCCTAAGAGTCCTCGCCTGGTTTCGGCTCTACGTTCCCTCCCTGACCTCGGAAACGTGCCTGAGTCGTCCCGGGAGCCCCGCGCGGCGAGCGCGACCCCCTTTCCGGGCGGCAGCGGGCCCGGACGGACGGACGGACGGACGGACGGGTTTTCCAAGGCTCCCCCGCCCCGGGAGGACGGGGGTTCGCGCGGTGCGCGGCCGTGTGCTCCCGGGGCCCTCCGCCGTCCCCGGGCCGAGAGGCGAGATCCGAGGCGCCCTGACGGCCTCGCCGCCCGGATCTGTCCCGCTGTCGTTCGCGCCGGTTGTCGGGTGCCACCTGGCGGCCGCTTTTATAGAGCGTGTCCCCTCCGGAGGCTCGGCGGCGACAGGCAAGGAACAGCTTTGGTGTCGGTTTCCCGGGGCCGAGTTCCAGGAGGAGGGCGGCTCCGGCGCGAGCGTCCGGCTGTCGCCGGGGCCTCGGCGCGCGATGCGCTCGCCGGAGATTGGACCTCCGGAGCTGCGAGGGAGTGTCGCCGTCGCCGCTGTCGCCGCTGTCGCCTCCGCCTCGCTCCCGGAGGAGGCCGTGCGGGCCGCCTGGGTGGGTCGACCAGCACCCGCCGGTGGCTCCTCCTCCGCCCGCGCGGACCGACCTGGGCCGCCTCGGGGGCGGGGGACAGGGTGTGTCCCGCCGTCCGTCCTGTGGCTCCGGGCGATCTTCGGGCCTTCCTTCCGTGTCACTCGGTTGTCTCCCGTGGTCACGCCCTGGCGACGGGGACCGGTCTGAGCCTGGAGGGGAAGCCCGTGGGTGGCGCGACAGACCCGGCTGCGGGCACGTGTGGGGGTCCCGGGCGTCGGACGCGATTTTCTCCCCTTGTTCCGAGGCCCGCTGCGGAGGTGGGTCCCGGGCGGTCGGACCGGGTGCCACGCGGGGGTGGGCGGGCCGTCCGTTCGGGCGTCCGGCCCCGGTGGCGATTCCCGGTGAGGCTGCCTCTGCCGCGCGTGGCCCTCCACCTCCCCTGGCCCGAGCCGGGGTTGGGGACGGCGGTAGGCACGGGGCGGTCCTGAGGGCCGCGGGGGACGGCCTCCGCACGGTGCCTGCCTCCGGAGAACTTTGATGATTTTTCAAAGTCTCCTCTCGGAGATCACTGGCTTGGCGGCGTGGCGGCGTGGCGGCGTGGCGGCGTGGCGGCGTGGCGTCTCCACCGACCGCGTATCGCCCCTCCTCCCCTCCCCCCCCCCCCCCCGCGTTCCCTGGGTCGACCAGATAGCCCTGGGGGCTCCGTGGGGTGGGGGTGGGGGGGCGCCGTGGGGCAGGTTTTGGGGACAGTTGGCCGTGTCACGGTCCCGGGAGGTCGCGGTGACCTGTGGCTGGTCCCCGCCGGCAGGCGCGGTTATTTTCTTGCCCGAGATGAACATTTTTTGTTGCCAGGTAGGTGCTGACACGTTGTGTTTCGGCGACAGGCAGACAGACGACAGGCAGACGTAAAAGACAGCCGGTCCGTCCGTCGCTCGCCTTAGAGATGTGGGCCTCTGGGCGCGGGTGGGGTTCCGGGCTTGACCGCGCGGCCGAGCCGGTCCCTGTCCTCGCTCGCTGGAGCCTGAGCCGTCCGCCTGGGCCTGCGCGCCGGCTCTCGTGCTGGACTCCAGGTGGCCCGGGTCGCGGTGTCGCCCTCCGGTCTCCGGCACCCGAGGGAGGGCGGTGTGGGCAGGTGGCGGTGGGTCTTTTACCCCCGTGCGCTCCATGCCGTGGGCACCCGGCCGTTGGCCGTGACAACCCCTGTCTCGCAAGGCTCCGTGCCGCGTGTCAGGCGTCCCCCGCTGTGTCTGGGGTTGTCCGGTCGCTCCTGCCCCCCCCCCCCCCCGGGGGTCGAGGGGCTTGCCGGTGAGGCGGAAGCAGGTCCCCCCGGTCGCCGTCCTCGCTGGGCTTTTGCTCCTCGGGAAGCCCCCTCGGGGCCGCAGCTTGCTGCCGATCGATCGATGTGGTGATCTCGTGCTCTCCTGGGCCGGGCCTAAGCCGCGTCAGACGAGGGACGGGCGTCCACGGCGGATGCGACCGCTCTTCTCGTTCTGCCCGCGGGCCCCTCCCTCCCCGGCTCCTCCGCGCCCGGCCGTCGTGGCGGGTGCGCGGGGGGCGCGCGCCGGGGTTGGGGGTGGTGCGGACTCCGGCCCGACCCCGGCCTCCCGCCTTCTTGCCTCGCGGCGCTGGCGGGACCGGGGTCCTCGGACGCGGCGGACACTCTCGCCGGCCTTTCACGAAGGCCCTGGGTCCGTGGCGAGCGGCCCTCCCCTCCTCCGCGGGGAGGGCCGGCCCGACGCCGCGCTGCTCACCGCCCGGCCTGGGCGCGCTTGAGCGCGTTGCGCCCGGCCCTCCGTGGTGCCCCTGGAGCGCTCCAGGTCGCCTCAGGTGCCTGAGGCCGAGCGGTGGCGTCGTTTCCTTCCCCGGCGACTCCCCTCGGGCTGCCGCCGCCGTCGTCGGCGTGTCCGAGGAGCGGGTGGTGGAAGAAGTCGGCAAGGGAGGCGCACCCGTGCCCCTGGCGGGGGCGCGGGCGCCTCGTCTTCCTTTCCCCTCTCCTCTCCTCCCCCCCTCGCCGCGCCGGCGGGGGGTGGGTGGCGTGGGGCGGTGTGACTCGGAGGACTTGGCGGGGCTCGTGAGCGCCCGCGGCGGGCCGGGCCAGCGCCGCGGCGCTTGGCCAGCCCGAGGGGCTGCCCCTCTCTCCCGGCACGGGTCGTGTCCCCGTCTCCGTCCCTCTCTCTCGCCCGCCTCGCGGGAGGCGGGGAGCTCTCTCCTCTGGGCGGTGACGTGACCACGCCGTGCGCGGGCGAGGCGGGGGTGGCGTCCTCGA
This sequence comes from Canis lupus dingo, assembly GCF_003254725.2. Lineage (NCBI taxonomy): Eukaryota > Metazoa > Chordata > Mammalia > Carnivora > Canidae > Canis > Canis lupus. Next base: position 36,569 of record NW_026019506.1, on the reverse strand, counting down.
GGGGGCACCGGCCGCGAGCGCTCGGGGTTGCCCTGTGCCTGTCCCTTGCCGGAGATCCGCCCCCCGCCCCGCGAGCCCTGTCGGCCCCGGAGCGCCGCCTGGTGGGGCCCGTTTGGGAGGACGAACGGGTGGGGGCGATGCGCCCTCGGTGAGAAAGCCTTCTCTAGCGATCCGAGAGGGTGCCTTGGGGTACCGGAGCCCCCAGCCGCTGCCCCTCCTCTGCGCGTGTAGTGTGGCCAGCGACGCGGGGTTGGACTCCCGTCGCGACGTGTTTGGGCAGAGTGCCGCTCTTTGCCTACCTACCGCGGCCTGCGCCTCCCCCCTCCGAGACGGGGGAGGATCCCGCCGGGCCGGGCCGGCGTCCGGTGCGGGGTGTGTTGCCCGCGTGCGTGTGCGAGCGTGCGCGCGGCCGGGGGGTTGGGGCGGCCCGCCGCCCCCCCCCCCACGCCACTCACCCCGTGTGTGTGCGTGTGTGCCGCGCTAGCGGCCGGCTGGCTGTCTGGGCCGCCGCCCGCTCCCGAGAGCCGAGTCGCCGCCGGCGGTGGCTAGGCGGGCGCGTGTGGGGCGGGCCAGCTCCCGCCTGGGGCGCCTCCCCGGTCGTTGACTCCGGGTTGGACCGGACGGGAATGGACGGACGGGCGGATGGACGGACGGAGGTTGGACGACGTTGACGGGACCCCGCGGCAGGGTCGCGCGATGCCTGGGCCCGAGGCAGGTGTGGGGCCGGTTTGCAGGGAGGCCTGCCAGGGTGCTGAGGCCGGCCGGCGTCCCGGGCGTCGCGAGGACCGCCCTCGTGCTGGTGGAGTGGGATCCCGTGCGTTTCCCGTGGCCCGGCTCGCGCCTTCGGTACGGCGCCGGTTCCAGGGTCCCTTCCACGCGCTCTCCGGCTATCTCGCGCTGTGCCGCCTATTCACTCGCCATGACCACTCGCCCCGCCCGCTGCGCGGTCCCATGCCGACGCGGCGCGGGGCTCGCGTCTCGCGCCCCTAACTCCGCCTCCGTGGACGAAACCTCGAACCGCATGTAGCGATGTCTTGCCCCTGTACGCAGATTCGAGGGGCCTCGCAAATGCTCCGGTCCTCAGGAGGGAGAGGCCTCTTGAGGTGTGGGCTGAGCATCGTTGCGCGTGTGCGAAGCTCCGAAGAAACGGTACTGAACAGTGGCAGTTTGGGCCCCACGGGCCCCTGCGGGTGCCATGGGCCCACCAGTGGGGGCGGCGGCCATCCTCGGTGCCGCAAGGACCGCCCTTCAACTCGGGAGCGCTCGGGCGGTGGGACCCGCTGCGCCCTGTTGCGCCCACCTCGCCTCCCGGTCCTTCAGGCTTCCGAAGTACTCTCTGAGCCCGCAGGTCCTCACCTCCACCGCACCGCTGCGTTCTCGGCGCCTGTGGCAACTGCATTACTCGAGGCGTCTCCTCGATGGCTTTGCGAAAGCCCTGCCGAAAAAAAGGAAAATATGTCCGTCGTTCTTGCCGACCACGGTGCTGCAGCTCCACGGGCGCCAGGCACTTCCGGCCCGCTGCGCCTTACCACGCCAGTCCGCGCTTTCCCGCACCCCGGCGGTGGTATC
>NW_026019506.1:30000-32500 GCF_003254725.2 Canis lupus dingo | reverse complement strand
TGTGTGCGTGTCCGTCCGTGGGGCGAGGACGGGGCCGCGTGAGGAGGCAGGGGAAGGAAGGGGCCGCGCCCGCGCCGGAGGCGCGGTGGAAGCGCGGCGTGGCGGTGGGAGGCCTGGCGTCGGTCGGTCGGCGCCCGCCGGAGGAAGGAGGGTGTGTCGTCGGCGACGACGGCGTGTCGTGGGGAGACGGGCCCCGCGCCCGCCTCCCTTTCTCGGACGTCGCCGTCCCGGCCCCCACCGTGTCCCTTCCGGGGGTCCGCCTCCTCCGTCTTGCCCGCTCGCCTGGGGCTGCCGCCGGGTCGTCCACTCGCCGCCCCCTCGGCGGCGGCGGCGGCGGCGCTCGTCCCCCTGCCCCTCCGGGGCCCCCTCCCCTTCCGCGGCCCGCCTTTCGCCTTCCGGCGCCGGTCGTTCCCGGTCGCCGCGTCGCCCACGCGGGGTGCCCTCGGCGCGTCTCGGGACGCGTGCGACGCGGCGCGGTGCCCTCCGCGGTGTCGTCGTCGTCCTCCTCTGCGGGAGCGTCGGCTCGCGCGGGGGCGCCCGCCGCCCGGCGCGCTCCCGCCGCCCGCCCTGGACGGTCCTCCGGTCAGGCGGGCGTCACGCGCATCTCCGCCCTCCCGCTCGTCGCCTCTCCCTCTCCCACCCCGGCCCACCCCCGCCTCTGGGGCCTCGGGCCAGGTCCGCTCTCCCCTTCTCCGTCGCCGCCCCGCCGCCCCCTCCCTGGCCCTGCCCGCTCGCCCCGCTTCCCGCTGCGGGCCCCCGCCCTCCGTGGCGAGGCGGGGCCAGGTCGCGGTTGTGGGGAGGGCCGAGGTCGGCCGGCAGTGTTTTCTCCTAAGGCGAGGCGAGGTGGTGGCTCCCGGGGTGTTCCTCGGAAGCGAGGTCCGGCGGCCCCGCCCCCGGTGGCTTTGGGGCGGGGAGACCGGGGAGAGAGAGGAGGCTGGCTGTCGGCGGTGGCGGGCCCGCGTCGCGCCCGCCGGGCCTGGTCCGTCACGGGCCGGCAGCGTCAGGGGCTCGCGCCCCTCGCTTGGCGTGTCGGCCGCGCGGCCGGCCGGAGAGATCGCGTCGGGGCGGCGGCGGCGGCCTTGGCCTCGCTCCCCGCGCCCCGCCTCGCCCGTCCCCCCACCCTCTGTCCGGGTACCTGGCGCGTCCCGGCGCGGATTTAAAGACCCTTTGGGGTCGCCCGTCCGCCTCGGGTCGGGGCGGTCGGGCCCGCGGGAGGGTCAGTCCTCTCCAGACTCCGCCGCCTCGGTCCCCGCCACCCCGTGGGGTATTGCGGGGAGTCGCCGCCACGTGCCCGGTCCACGCGGCCGCCGGGAGGGCTCGCCCCTGCCGTGGCCGTCGTGCCCGTCCGTGTGCGCGTGCGGCCGCCCCCGCGTCCCCGGTGTGGCGTGGGGCGACGAGTAACCCCTGGGCGCCTGTGGGGTTGTCTCGCTCGCCCCCGCGCCCGCGCGTGCGCGGCAGGGGCGGCGCGCGCCCCGTCGTTCGTCCGACCCTTCCGACCTTGTCGGAGTCTGATCTCGTGGTCTCTGCTGGCCGGCCAGAGGCGCCCTCCGGGGATGTGCCGTGCCGGGAGGGCTCTCCCCTCCGCTCGAAACTCGTACGACTCTTAGCGGTGGATCACTCGGCTCGTGCGTCGATGAAGAACGCAGCTAGCTGCGAAATTAATGTGAATTGCAGGACACATTGATCATCGACACTTCGAACACTTGCGGCCCCGGTTCCTCCCGGGGCTCGCCCTGTCTGAGCGTCGCTTGGCGATCAATCGCCGCCCCTGGTGGCGGCGCGGCTGGGGTTCCCTCGCAGGGCCCGGTCTGCCGGGCCCTCCGTCCCCTGAAGCAGACGCGTGGCCGCCTCCGCGTGCCTCCTCCCCCTCCCTCCCCCTCCCCGCTCCCCTCCCGTGCCCTTCCGCCGCGCCCGGTCGGCCGCCCGCGCCCCGCCCCGCACCCGTGCGGTGTGGTACGTGCGGTGCGTGGACGGGGACCGAGCCGGGCGGCGGGGCCGTGGTGGGGCGGGCGGTGGGGGGGATGTGGGGGTGACGTGAGAGGCGGTGCCCGCCCGCGAGAAAGGAGAGAGGCGAGGCTCGCGCCGAGGAGGGCCGCGGCGGCTGCCGCCCGCCGCGGTCCCCCTCTTGGGGAGATCCCTCGCGCCGCACGCGGCCGCAGGGTCGCCCGGGTCGTGCGTCTGGGGCGGAGGACGGGGGTGTGTGGTTGCGGTCCCGCGCCGCCGCGCGTCGATCCGCGCCGCCCCTCCGCTCCCCTCCTCGCCCTTCCCGCTGGCGACCCCGGCCTTCGCCCTGTCGGGCGGCTCGCGCCAGGCCGCGCCCCGGGCGTGCCCCGGCGCGGCGGCCCGCGGACGCCGCGGCGCCGCCCGCCGCTGCGCGCCCGCCCCGGGTCGCGGCCGCGCCGCCCGTCTGCTCCCGGAGCCCGCGGTTGGGTCGCGTCGGGGGGTCGAGCGGGCGGAGGTCGCGGCCGTGGGAGGACGTCGCGCGCGAGGAAGAGGAGGC
>NW_026019506.1:2500-22500 GCF_003254725.2 Canis lupus dingo | reverse complement strand
CAGAGGCCAGCGGTTTCCGAAGAGCCTTTCGATGGACTGCTGAATGGACTGGATCTGCGGCTTTGGCTGCGAGCCTCCTTGGATGGTGACGGACAGGCGAGGACAGGCCCGGACACCCGCAGGCCCGCCGAGGCCTGCTTGGAGCCGCACAAGTAGGGCCGCGTTCTTCTCTTCACGTGCAGGCAGGCAGGCGGGCAGGCGGACGGTGGGATGATCTCCAGGCGCGTCTGCAGCGGCCATCAGGATAGACTCAGAGATGCCTCTCCACAGAGGGTTTTGGTGGCTGTGGCTCCTTTCGAAGCTGCTTGTAGTCACGGGACTGCTGAACACGCGTCCAGGAGTTTCTTGGAGGTGGGCATCTGCCAGGGTGGTAGCCTGTTCACATCAGCCTCAGTCATCTCTGCGTATCGCGGTCCCTGTGGGTTTCCTGTAAAGAGCGTGTCCTGGGAGCTACCTATCACCGTCACACTTCATCACGGATACCGGTTTTGTCCCCACGCGCCCCCTCCGCCGCCGTTGGGGTGGGCGGTGGGATGTGCCTGCTCCCGTCACGGTTGTGGGCCTGGAATGGTGGTGATCGAGATAGACCCTTCGCCTCATTACAAAGAAACAAGACACGTGTGTGTCTTCTTAGACCCACAGGCACAGAAAAGAAAAGGAGAACTACTTATCCCCTTGTTCACCGGACCCACCGGATACCATGCCCATGCCGGAGGGTCAGGCCCCGAGGACAGGCGTACTCAACTTTGCTGTGAACTCAGCGGATTAGTGGAGTTGTGCCTCTGAGGATTTGTCCACGGAAACTACTTCAAATGATCAGTGCTCCGTCTGTGTACTTTTCCTTGTGACGAGCAAGCAGGTTAAAAAAAAAAGAAAAAGAAAAAATGAAAAAGGGAATCCTGCGTGGCGCGGGTTGGCGCCTGCCCTTGGCCCAGGGCGCGATCCTGGAGACCCGGGATCGAGTCCGTCGGGGCTCCCGGTGCATGGAGCCTGCTTCTCTCTCTGCCTGTCTCCCTCTCTCTCTTCTCTCTCTCTCTCTCTCTCTCTCTCTCTCTCTCTCTCTCTCTCTCTCTCTCTCTCCCCGACTATCATAAATAAATAAATTTAAATAAAAAATGAAAAAAAAGGTCTATAGGTTAAACTTTTACAATAGCTTCCCAAATCTTTGGTGACCTGGAACTTTGAAGGTGTAACTAGCTTAATTGATAAATTGGGTTCAGTTCATCGGATACCTAGCGTCTGTCTTTCCAACAGAAAGGTAAAATACTAAAGTGTGAGTCAGTAAGACACCCAAGGTGGTTTTTGTTTTGTGGTGTTGTGTTTTCCTCCCCACCCCTTGCCCTTTTCTTCCTTCCCCCTCCCCCACCTCAGTTTTTGTGTTTCTCTTTTCGATTCAGAAACCTGCAGATACCTGGGTGTGTCAGTAAACGTGTTTCAGGTTGGTTTGTTCGTTTCTCTTTTCCTTCCTCTTTTTTTTTTTTAATTTTAATTCACAATTCATCACACACACACACACACACACACACACACACACACGGGCAGAGGAAGGGCGGGCACCCTGCAGGACCGCTGAGCCACCCGGGATCCCTGTTTCGTGCTTCCTTCACAATTGTATCATACAGGGCAGCCCGTGTGGCTCAGCGTTTTAGTGCCGCCTTCAGCCCAGGGCGTGATCCTGGAGTCCGGGATCGAGTCCCACGTCAGGCTCCCTGCACTGGAGCCTGCTTCTCCCTCTGTGTCTTTGCCCCCTCTCTCTAAATCTTAAAAAAAATTGTGTCCTACATGTGGTTTTACAAAATGAACAGCGGAGAAATAAAAACCAGCAGAGCCAGGCAGTAGGTAGGAGAGTGCTTTAATGGGGAGCGCTCCTGGGCAGGGTTCCATGACTCGGAGAGGTGGCCAGAGTCAGGAAGTCGCGCGGGTTGGGACTGTGGGGTTTTGAAGCCTTCTTGGTTCCGACTCTGGATCGGGTGGGTCCCTAGCCAAATTAGACAAGGGAACACCGTGTCCTTAGGTGATTGCTGGGAGTAGGGGGGATAGTATCAGACGATGGGGAGGGCGGGGGCGGTTCCTGGATGGAAAGTTTCGGTTTCCCATCTAGGCTTTGACTCACTGGAGATGATGTGGTGGTCAGGGATGCTTTGACGGGAAGATCAGCCATTTTGACCCAGTTTGAGATGTCCGCATTTTGGTGCCCCTGTCTCTCAGCCAGCCCAACAATACATACACAAACACACACACACACACACACACACACACACACACGTGTTTCTAAAAACTATCACATGTATTCTTACATTTGACAATCTAAGTTTCTGGTACGATAGACAATGTGCCCGTGGTTCCTACTGACTTTTCACCAGAGACTGAGGTTTCTGAGGTTAACAGTCTGCCGCCTGGGTGGCTCAGCGTTGAGGGTTGAGCATCGGCCTTTGGGTCAGGGCCCAATTCTGGGGCGGCGGAGGTATCCGAGTCCGGACCCCTTTCCACATCTGGCTCCTTGTGGGGAGCCTGCTTCTGCCTATGTCTCTGTCTCTGTCTCCCTCCCTCCCTCTCTTCCCCTTCACAAAGTTCTCTCTCTCTCTCTCTCTCTCTCTCTCTCTCTCTCTCCTCTCTCAAAAGTATAAAATAATACATTTTAAAAAATCTGCCACATGGAATCGAGACTACTGGTTAACGATAAGAAACAACCTCTGTGTGAGATAGTAGGAGACATGTAGAATAGATACAAGGCATGAAAATCGGGTGGTGGTGGTGGTGGTTAAAGAAAATGAATCGGGGATCCCTGGGTGGCGCAGTGGTTTGGCGCCTGCCTGCTTCCCGGGCACGATCCTGGAGACCTGGGATCGAATCCCACATCAGGCTCCGGTGCATGGAGCCTGCTTCTCCCTCTGCCTGTGTCTCTGCCTCTCTCTCTCTCTCTCTCTGTGACTATCATAAATAAAATAAAATAAATAATAAAATAAAATAAAATAAAATAAAATAAAATAAAAAAAATAGAAAATAAAGAAAATGAATCTGTCCTGAAATGACTCTGGCTTTTTTTTTTTTTTTAAGATTTTATTTACTTATTCCTGAGAGACACAGGGACAGGCAGAGACAAGGAAGCAGGCTCTATCGCGAGGACCCTGATATGGGACTCGGTCCCAGGAGTCTGGGATCACGCCCTGAGCTGAACCCAGGCGGCTCAAAGCTGAGGCACAGGGGCGTCCCAAAGCCTGGCTATTTAGAGAAAGAACACTTAAGACTGACGGAATGGAAAAAGAAATTATAGAAGGGATTTATGAAGGAGATTTTGAGATTTGTTTTTTGTTTTCTGTTTTTTATTTTTGGATTTTATTTATGTATTCATGGGAGAGACAGAGAGAAGGAGAGAGAAACAGAGACAGAGAGAGACAGAGAAAGACAGAGAAAGAGAGACAAAGAGAGAGAGCAGAGGCACAGAGACAGAGACACAGAGATGAGAGAGACAGAAAGCAAGACAGAGACAAGAGGAACAGAGATAGAGAAAGAGAGAGACACAGAGAAGAGGAGAGAGACAGGGAGAGAGAGACAAGAGAGAGCAGAGAGATAAAAGAGAGACAAGAAAAGGAGAGAGACACAGAGAAAGAGCAGAGATGCAAGAGGCAGAGACAGAGACAGAGAGAAGGAGAGAGAGAGACAAAGAGAGAGACAGAGAAAGAGAGGCAGAGAGAAGACAGAGACAGACACAGAGAGAGGCAGAGACAGAAGAGAGAGAGACAGAGAGAAGGGGAGAGAGAGACAAAGAGACAGAGAAAAGGGCAGAGAGATAAAGAGAGACAGAGACAGAGAGACAGGCAGAGAACACAGTGAGGCAGAGACAGAGAAAGAGAGAGACAGACAGAAGACACACACACAGAGAGAGAGAGGGGCAGAGACACAGGCAGGAAGTAGGCTCCACGTGGGGAGCCCGATGTGATCTGGATCCCAGGACCTGGATCAGGCCTGAGCCAAAGCAGACCTTCCACCGCTGAGCCACCCAAGGCGCCCGAAGCAGACTTTTGAAAAGGGATTGCAGGCGTGGTCAGGACGGACTGAGAAGAAGTGGTTTTACTACTACACTGGTGTACTGAGATTTGGCTCTTCTGCTAAAATGGCGAGATTCTCTTGCATTGGTAGTCTACTCTTGATAGAGTGTGAACAGAAGAAAAGACAAAGACAAGGTGCTTTTTGTTTGGTTGGTTGCTTGGTTTGTGGTGGTTTGGTTGGGGTTTTGTTTGTTTTTGGGGTGTGTGTGTGTGTGTGTGTGTGTGTGTGTGTGTTTCTCCTTTACCCCAGAACAGCAAGGTTTTAGATTCCCTTTTTTTTTTTTTGGTTGTTCTTGTTTCACTTTTATTTGCTTATTATTTATTTTTTGGGTTCGTTTGTATCCGGTCTTCCCTACTACGTAGAGTGAAAACTTCTCACATTAAAGGAGCTTCATTTTGGGGACAACTCTAAGCACCTGTAGAATCTCCTAGGAGCCAGCGAAAGAGACACTGAGAATTTCCGTTTGTATGATCCGTGTATCAGCCGCAGGCATGTTGAAAACTTCTGAGATGTTTTTGGTTGGCTGGTTGGCTGCCTGTCTGTCTGTCTGTCTACTGGTCCCTTCATCCGTTCGTGGATTCTCAGCGGATCCCAGAATGCCAAACCCTAAATAGAGTCTCTTGCTCTTGAGTCTTTACCTCATGGGAAGGCCATGAAAGCACTGTCAGACAAAGAACCATGCCCTCTTAGATTACATTGTGTGGGTGAATGCTGCGGTGTTCGAACAGGAAATGAAATTCCTAAACTTGAACGTCCTGGTAAGTGCTACTCACATTGAACTTTAAATGCTGTATCTAGCATGTGTGTTGTGTGTGTGTATGTGTGTGTGACAGAAACTGGTCGGATTTTCCTCTCGACTGCATTATAATGAATTCTCATTGGGTCTTTAGGCACGTCCATCCGTGGGTGACCTCCCTGTCGTGCAGGTGTTGTTAGGAAGGTCTTGCAACAATGCGGTCCACTTTTCAGAAGTTGCGGAAAGGACTCTGGCGAATCCGGTGTCTGGTCACCCTGAGATTGTCCAACTACATACAGTAGGAGTTGCGGAACTAATGAAAAGCTGCATGGAAACCGAACAGAAAAGGAACAACGTGGAACTGAATGAGGTCCACGAAACCCTGACAGAGTTCAGAAACTCTCAGTGAGTCATCTTCTCTGCGTTGTAAATCCTCTAGAAGGTCGGTGGGAATCCGTGTCTTGCCACCAGCACACCGTTGGAAGGATCCCTGTATCCAAGGCCTTCCTTGAGTAGAATGGCGTCTGTCTTTCTCGCCTCCCGGTCCCCACGCCGCCCTCCCCTCCTCCCTCCCCCTCCCTTTCTCCCCCGCCCCCCACCGGCCCCGGCCCCGGCCCGCCCCGGGTCCATTTGTCAAAGTGATCTCTATTGACCGGCGGGCCAGGGCCCCTGGAATCACATCCTAAGACTCAGATGGGATCAGCCAGCCTGAGACACTCAGATCCACTTCTCGAGGAGCCACCCGAGCCCTCGGAAACCGTGGGCCTGATACCTCTTCAGACGCTCGGGCCTCACTGGGCGAGTCAAGAGTGCCACCTCCTGGCGGACGAAACCGAGAGTCAGCTGCTTAACCCCAGCAGGCCTCCCAGGTTGCCCCTGAGGTGCTTGAGTGAAATGCTGAGGCTCAACGACACCGGAACCACAACAACGGAAGAGAAAAGAAGGCAAAAGATGCAGAAGTTCTTCCTTCTGGCCTTGCCTTTACAGGAGTGTGCTCTGCGACCACGCCTGTCTCATGGACAGGAAGAAAAGAGTCCAGATGGCTGAACCGGGTTCTGCACTCCCGGACACAGGAGACCCCCTCAGCCTGACCAAGGAACTCCTTACTCTGAGCCAGGGACAGGAGGTCTTGTTTTTGTTTCGGTTGTGGTCAAAAGACAGGCGTCACCTAATGATGATACCTTGTAACCCTTTCTAAGCCTAGAGTGGCTCAGCGGCATTACATACGTTCACATCTCTCCTCGAAGTTATCTTTCCATTCCATTTTTACTCTCTTTTTGAAACTCTTTAATTTTTTTATTTATTTGTTCGTTCGTGCATGCATTCATTCATTCATTCATTGTTTGTTTGTTTATTATTTTAAAGATTTTTATTGAGAGAAGAGAGAGAGAGAGAGAGAGAGGCAGAGGCACAGAGGGAGAAGCAGGCTCCTGCAGGGAGCCCATGTGGACTGGATCGGGTCTCAGGATCACACCCCAGGCTGCAGGTGCAGCGCCACCTCCAGGGCTGCCCTCCATTTCTCTTAAGTTTAATTTCTTACACTGTATTGATCGGGCACCCGATCTCTCTCTCTCTCTCTCTCGAATTAATAATTTAAAAATAAATGAATAAATAAGCTATTTATTCACGGAGACACACAGAGAGAGGCCGGGACGCAGGCAGAGGAGAAGCAGGCTCCACGCAGGGCGTGCGTGCTGGATCCAAAAGCCGTGATGAGCCGCCGGGCCCAGTCGAAGGCAGGCAGCTCAAACTGCGAGTATGCCACCAGGCACACCTCGTCCGCACCTCTTCCCACCTCACCCACCCCTTGTGCGTTGTCGGGTTCCCCACAGGACCTCTCCTCCAGGTGTTCCTAGACCACCCTACCTGAGTCCCCAACGGGAATAGGTTCAGATGGGACCGATGCTCATGTGACGTGCTCCTGTTTGAGGACTGTCCTGGTTGCTGTAGCGTGCGGCGAGACAAAGGGTCTCTCTCCACACGCACAGGCGGGTGGGGCATCCCGAGTGGGGCAGATGTCCCATCCCAAGGAGGCGGAGGAAAGCCACCCCAAGGCCCCTCTTTGGTCCTGTCTTGTCAGGAAGCGCTCTGACCTGGGTGGATCGGACGAGGCTGTTCCGTCCCAGCTGCCCTGGGATCCCACACTCCTCACACCTGGACCACCCGGTGTGGCGCCTGCCTTTCCGGCTCTGCCTGCCTGCCTCTATCTCTGCATCCAGCACCGCTTTCAGTCGTGAGCTTAGGTTCACTCTCTGGTCTTGCTAGAACCCAAACAGAGAAAGACGTTTGCCATACCATAGATACCACTTTCAATTAAGCATCTGTGAAATGTGATTATGGAGGAAGGAAATTCTCAGCCTTGAATTTCTGGGCCCTGCTCCATTGGCTTTCACACACTGACAAGCGGCTCGAAAACTCAGCACTAGTTGGGTCTTTTGTGCCACTGAGTGCACGTTGCCTGTCTGCCTCCCTAAAAAGTCAAGCAACGGGGATGCCTGGGTAGCTCCGTGTTCAGCATCCCTTGAGGTCAGTTCATCCGGTCCTGGGGCTCTTACTGGGGGCTCCAGGAGCTCCTTCTCTCTGCATCTGTCAATACCTGTCTCTGTGTGTCTCTCATGGATAAATAGAACATCTCTAAAACAGGAAAGAATGAATGATTAATTAAAGAGGCACTGACATGCATGACTGACGGCAAACCAGGCTGAATGAATGTATACATAAGCAAGCCAGGAAGGAAGCAAGCAACAAAGCAAGCAAATAAATGAACAATAAATGCGATGAAGGGCTGCTGGCTGCCCACTGTGGTGGAGTGTGGACTCTATATTTCTCGGTTGTGAGGCAGGCCTAACCTGGGTGTAAACATGCATACACCTAAAATCTTTTGAAAATAAAACAATGAAAAGAAAAGAAAAAAAAAGAAAAGAAAGAAAAAGAAAAAAAGAAAAGAAGGCAGCCGGGTGCTCGCGGTTGAGCGCGGCCTTCAGCCGGGTGATCCTGAGGCCCGGCATCAGATCACGTCGGGCTCCCACATGGAGCCTGCTTCTCCCTCTGCCTGTGTGTGGTCAACTCTCCCTCACTGTCTCAGGAGAAAATAAACAGAATCTTTACAAAAAGGGAAAAGAAGTTGTTTTGTTTTGTTTTGTTTTGTTTTGTTTCGATCGGATTGATCGATCGCTAAGGCAACCTGCCAAACAGCGATGAAAGCGAAGAAAACCTTCCTGGTTCCATAGAGTTCAAGCCCTACAGCCTTGCCCGTCAAGATCAGAGAATATGTCCACTCTCTCGGCGTCCCTCTCCCGAGGGGCCCACTCTGGAGCATGCACCACGCACGATGCACTGTAAAGGCGGGGTGAAGGCAGACCCTAGAGAACCCTGCAGCGAAGGTTGAGCACAGGACACCCCACCCCCGCCAGCCACAGGAAACTCCGGCAGGCTACCACTGGACTGCTTAGGGGCCTATCCTCTGCAAAGTGCTCTGACCTGGGACACGTGGAAGGGGAACCTGAGGCTCAGATGGCCGAACCGGGTGAATGGGGTGCTTTGCTCATGCCTCAATGCTATGCTCTCCACGATTAGAAAGCTGGCAATGAGGCCAGCCCAGGGACCGGAACCTAACCTAGGAATCCTCTGGTTCCATCAGTCATGTCCCGACTGTTGGTGAGTGAGGAACCAGTGCTCGGCTCGCTCGGGAGACAGACGCTCTGGTCTTCTTCGGGTTGGGTTGTTGCTGCGGCTTTGGTATCTTTGCAGGAAACCGGCCTCTTCTCTTTCGAAATGGAAACCAAAGGATGGGCGGGGTCGGGCGCGTCACTCGCTGCCCACTAGTTGTTGTCACCCAGCCAGCGGGAGATCGAGCATCGGGTCTTTCTGACCTCTCCACAGATAGATAGGAGTGAGACCAAGGCTATATACTTTGTTGGCGTCTCGTCTGTGTCTACGTGTCCCTGTGGGTTCTACGAGGAGAGGTTTCCTCTACCTCCGGATGCTATATTGCTAACATCCCTTTGTAGGAACTGTAGCTTAGGATCCCTGGGTGGCGCAGCGTTTGGCGCCTGCTGGCCCAGGCGCGATCCTGGGCCGGAGTCGATCCGTCGGGCTCCGGTACATGGAGCCTGCTTCTCCTTCTGCCTATGTCTCTGCCTCTCTCTCTCTCTCTCTCTCTGTGTGACTATCATAAATAAATAAAATAAAAAAAAGGAACTGTAGGTTAGGAGTTCAAAGGCTGGCGGCGAGGTAAACATCCCGGAACAGGACAGCTCGGAGCGATAGGAGGAGTGCCAATATTTCACAAGTTCCCACGATCTGGGATGAAGTTCTGTTCGTTCGTTCCCGATCATGCGGGTCTGAGGTCCTTTCCATCCGTCTCTCTTGCGGGACCTGCTTCTGCCCATGTCTCTGTCTCTGTCTCTGTCTCTCTCTCACACACGGAATAAAGAAACCAAATAGTGAAAAAGGAAAGATGCTCGGTCTCCCACTCTCTCCCTCTCCCTCCTCCTCCTCCTCCCCCTTCCCCCTTTCACGTGCTCTCTCTCTGAAAGAGTTAATATATTACAATTTTGCAAAAGCCTGCCAATGGAATGGAGACTACTGGAGAACGAGAAAACAATTCCGTGTGTGACAAAGTAGGAGATGTGTAGAAGACAAGTACAAGGCATGAATACATGTTTTGGTGAGGGAAAAAAATAATTCTGTCCTGAAATGAGCCTGGCTTTTTTTTCTTTTTAAGATTTTATTTACTTATTCAGAAGGAAGGGAGTGGAGGGAGGGAGGGAGGGAGGGACAGAGAGAGGCAGAGAGAGGGGAAAAGAAGGCTCCATGCAAGGAGCCCGCTATGGACCTGAGCCAAAGGCAGGAAACCACATGAAACACCCGGCGTCCCGACAGGTTTTTGAAAAATTGTAGGCATGGTCAGGACAGACTGGAAGATGGAGCTTAGCCTAGTACTCATAGCATTAGAACTGGCTCTTGTCTCTGTTAAAATGAAGAGATTTCCTTGCGTTGGTAGTCTCATCATGGCAAGGATTGTGAACAGAGAAGAGAAAAATATATTATTATTATTTTCTCTCCGGACCACCAGGTTTTTATATTCCTTTTTATCCAGAATTACCTCCGTGAGGAGTGAAAACTTCTCAATAAAAAAGGAGCTACATTTTGGAGACAACTCTATAAGCTCCTGTGGAATCTCCTAGGGCCACCCTGGCAGAACAGATACTGACATTGTTTTCAGTTTTGTAATGACCCTGATCCTTTATAGGCCGGGCCTTGAAAGCTTCTGAGATGTTGGTTGGTTGGTTGGTTGGTTGGTTGGTTGGATGGATGGATGGTTTGTGTATCTGGCTGGTCGGCTGGCTGCCCGGCTCTGCGTTCCTTCATCCGGTCATGGATTTTCAGCGGATCCCAGAAAGTCTAGCCCTAGGTTGAGTCTCTTAGCCATAGGTCGTTTACCTGCTATGTGAAGGCACGTGAGAAGCAGCGTCAGACAAAGAATCATAAGCCCTTTTAGATTATATTGGTTGCGTGAATGCTGTGGGTGTTCCAAAGCGACGTAAATTCGTTAAGTGGTAGCGTGCCCGGTACATTGTTAAAATGCCGTGTGTGACAAATCATAATCCGTTTTTCTTCTCGACTGCACTCTAGCAACTCTCCTCGGGTCTTTAACCACGTCCACGGTGACCGCCATGTCATGTACATGCCATGTTCTTTCTGTTTTTTTTTTTTTTTTTTTTAATTTCTTATTCATTTATGATAGTCACAGAGAGAGAGAGAGAGAGAGCAGAGACACAGGCAGAGGAGAAGCAGGCTCCATGCACGGGAGCCTGATGTGGAGATCGATCCCGGGTCTCCAGGATCGCGCCTGGGCCAAAGGCAGGCGCCAAACCTCGCCACCCAGGGATCCCTACATGCCATGTTCTGTCTCTTGCAAAAACAAACAAAACACACACACACACACACACACACACACACACGCACATTTATTTATTTATTTATTTATTTATTTATTTTTTATTTATTTTTATTTATCCCAGATTCCAGAAGAACCACGCAAAGGACTTTTGACACATCTCAGTTTCTGTCACCCTGAGATCATCGAACAACAGTATGAATTCAGAACTAGTGAAATAGCTGCATTTCAGAACAAAACCAGGGACTTCGGTGCCTCAGCGTGGAGCCTCTGCCTTGGGCTTAAGGCGTGACCCAGGTCGGTTCGAGCCCCATCGGGCTCCCTGCATGGGCCTGCTTCTCTCTCTCTCTCTCTCTCTCTCTCTCTCTCTCTCTCTCATACATAAATAAAATCTTAAACAAACAGAACTAAAAGGAACAACATGGAACTGAAAGAGCGAAAGACAATGATGACCGGTTTCTTTGTTTTTGTTTTTAAAGACTTTATTTAGTTATTCACGAGAGACACAATGAGAGGAGGCAGAAACAGGCAGAGGGAGAAGCAGGCTCTGCAGGAGGGCCGATGAGGACTCCAGGATCACACCCTGAGCCAAAGACAGCTGCTCCCACCGCTGAACCACCCAGGCGTCCTGATGACCCTTTTTAAGGACTCTTGTTCAAATCACTGCTGATCCCTCATGTTTGCTCTTCCAGTTTGAAGGAAACTTTGTCTGTAGAGATATCTATACCTTAGAGAAATTGGAGGAACGAGTGAGTTTGTAAACAAATTAAAATCCTTATCCTTGGGCAGCCCTGGTGACTCAGCGGTTTAGCCTTCTGTAGCCAGGCCGTGATCCTGGAGACCCTAGCTGGAGCCTGCTTCTCCCTCTGCCTGTGTCTCTGCCTCTCTCTCTCTCTCTCTCTCTCTCTCTCTCTGTGTGTGCGTTTGTGTCTCTCATGAATAAATACATAAAATCTAAAGAAAAAAAAATCTTTAAAATCCTTATCTTTTCTCCCTACCTGTGACCGTCAGTGTTCAGAAACTCTCAGTGAGTTATCTTTTTCTTTTCTTTTCTTTTCTTTTCTTTTCTTTTCTTTTCTTTTTTCTTTTCTCTCTTTCTCTCTCTTTTTCTAATGAGTTATCTTTCTTTTATGGCAATTGCCAATCATCTGCGTGAGGTCTGTTCCGTGGGAATATGTTCTCATTGTGACCGGCCACTGTTGGAAGAATCCCTTGTATCACCAAGACCTGCCTTCCTTGAGTGCAATGGCATCTGTTTTCTTTTCTCTTCTCTTCCTCCACCCCCCGCCGGTTTATTTTTCAGAGTGATCTCTACTCCCACGTGGGCTCGCACTCACGGCCTGGAGGTCAAGAGTCGTGCTCTCTACTGACCGAGCGGGCCAGGGCCTGGATCGCATCCTGACTCGGATAGGATCAGACAGCCTGGAGACACTCAGATCCACTTCTCGGGGCCACCAGGCCTCGAAACCGTGGAGCCTGATCCTTCCTTCCAGAGGTCGACCTCACTGGGCGAGTCAAAGTGCCACCTCTGGCGGATGAGCCGAGAGTCAGCTGCTTAACCCCAGCGAGCCTCCCAGGTTGCCCCTACGAGGTGCTTGGAAATGCGGAGGTTCTTCCCTCTTGCCTTGCTTTTTTTTTCTTTTTTTTCTTTTTTATTTACTTATGATAGTCACACAGAGAGAGAGCAGAGACACAGGCAGAGGAGAAGCAGGCTCCATGCACCGGAGCCTGATATGGGATTCGATCCCGGATCTCCAGGATCGCGCCCTGGGCCAAAGGCAGGCGCCAAACGGCTGCGCCACCCGGGATCCCCTCTTGCCTTGCTTTTGCAGGGCTGACGAAGTGACCACGTCTGTCTACCTGGCGAGGCAGAAACAATTCCAGGTTGCTGAACCCTGGTTTTCCACACTGCGGACGACAGGATATCACCCCTCCCCTCTTTCAACCTGACCCAGGAATTCCCTTACTCTAGGCCAAGGACAGGGTGGGGGTGGGGGTGGTCTTGTTGTTGTTGTTGTTGTTTGTTTTTGTTTGTTTTGCTTTTCTTCCCCAGTTGTGGTAAAAAAAAAGCACGTCACCTAAAATGGAATGTTGTAGTCGTTTCTTTCTTTCTTTTTTTTAATATTTTATTTATTCACGAGAGACACAGAGACAGAGACACAGGCAGAGGAGAAGCAGACTCTATGCAGGGAGCCTGACGTGGGACTCGATCCTGGGTCTCCAGGATCGAGCCCTGGGCTGAAGGCAGGCGCTAAACCGCTGAGCCACCCGGGGATCCCTGGACGCTCCACCGCTAGGCCACCCAGGCGCTCCATACATAAGTTATTAGAGTTTGTTCCTTCATTTTCATCATCTCTGAGCCCAACGTGGGGCTCAAACTCACAACCCTGACTGCAATCAAAAGTTGAGTGCTCTTCTGACGGAGAGCGGGCCTGCGGGGCTGGGGCCGGGGCCGGGCAGGGCCCCGGAGCTTCTGCCCTTTCATGTTTTCAAGCTCAAGTCACGTTTTGTCGGGAGGGCCCCACCCCCAACCCCTCCGTGCGGAGTGCCATCTGTCGGCTGGTTCATGTTTGTCCATCTTCCTTACTCCTTTTAGTAGACAGAAGGTGGCTTGTGCGACCAGGGACTACTTCGAATGAGACTGAGGATTTCCCTTGGGAAGTGGGTGCGAGAGGGAGGACAGGTCGATGGGGAACCAGGAGACTGTTGGCCCGTCGCTTTAAGGAAAGAGTGTCCTTGTTGGGCCCTCACCCAGGGTGGATGAGTCAGAACTGTCCCTGGCCAGGCCTCTAGTCCTTCGCCCATATCACTCCATGCCTGTGTTTGGCCTCTGGACCCTAAGACACCACGGTGGTCATGTGTTTAACTCCCCATCAGATTCACCAGTCCCCGCCATGCCACGCCCTCCCAGACGCACCCCACCCCTGGAAGGCATTGAAGTGAGATGGCATCCTCCACATCCAGGATTGATTCCCAAAGGGTTTTGGGGTTTCCTGGGTCAGGAAACCAGGAGGGGTCCTTTTGGACCCCAAACAATGTGTTCTTCAGACATCCTCTTTGCCCTTCTCTTTCCCCCCTCCCCTCCCCTCCTCTCCTCTCCTCTTCTCTTCTCTTTTCTTCTCTCCCTCCCCACAGCTTGGGAGCCGCAGCCTGAGGGTTTGGGGAGAGGTGCAGAAGCCATTCAATGGAGAGAGTCCCAGGCTCGACTTTAACAGACAGCCATGTGCATTTGAATGAAATGATTGAATGAGGGCCATTGGAATGGATGGCCTGCCTCCCTTCTGCCACCCACCCTCCATCCCCACCCCCAACCACCTGAGTCCTCTGGTGGATTTGGAAATGGAAGGCCGGGGTGTGTGTGTGTGTGTGTGTGTGTGTGTGTGTTTACACGGACGCACCCGCGGAGGGTGGTGGGGCATGCTCACGTTGGCTCCTGCAAACTCCATTCATTCTGGGAATGTTCTGTTGTTTCTGCTGAGTTGCCAGTTGCTGCGATGAGCCAAGCTATACTCCTCCCGTTGCCGAGTTCTTAAAAGGCCGAGTCTCGGTTTTCTCGGTGAATGGACTGACCCACACCTTCCCATCCGCCGGACCCTTCTGCAAATACTTGCACTCAAGGGTTCTTTCACCTCGTCCAGAAAACAAACAACAAACCCACCCACCCCATTCCACAGATACGCAACCCACACAACAAAACTCCAGCTCTCCTTCTGCCTCCATGTACTTTATTTTATTTTTATTTTTTAAATATTTTTATTTATTTGATAGTCATAGAGAGAGAGAGAGACAGAGAGAGAGAGAGACAGAGAGAGGGCAGGCTCCATGCAGGAGGGACCCGAGCGTGGATTCGATCCCGGGTCTCCAGGATCGCGCCCGGGCCAAAGGCAGGCGCCAAACCGACCGCTCGCCACCCAGGGCTCCCCTCCACGTAGAGTCACTGTCTTAGACGTGCCTTAGGCTCAAGGACTCGTCGGTCTCCCTTTCTGTGGCACGGTCGGTCCCATCCATCCCCGTTAGGCCCAAAGTAGAATTGCATGACCACACTGCTCCGGGGAGCTGGAGAAGATATGCTAAGGTGACCGCGGACCGACCGACCCGACCGCGGTGGGCACTGTCCTTCGAAAGGAAGGACCACAGGCGGCGTCATAAACACGTCCCTGGAAGTCTTTGGCTTTCGCGTGCCTCTGATGAAATCATTGCTCCGGAAACTCCAGCATCTATAGCGGTCTTGTCCATGGTCTTCTGACCATGACTCGTCCTCCGTTCGCCTGCGTTCTGCCCAATTGTCCGTCCGCGGAGAAATTGACCCGTCCCGTGAGCCGAATCCGACCCCTCCGCTCACCCCACGACAGAGAGACTATGCCCAGGTCTGTGCCCGCCCATCTTCCCTTTCTCCTCCAGCAGAAGAAATGTGGCCCGCCCTCCTTCTCTGTCAAAAGTCCAATCACATAGGACTTGGATACGAAGGAACAGAGTACTGTTTTGAACCATAGACACGTTGATTGATTGAAGATTTTATGTAGGTAGTCCAGAGCGCCTGCCAGCGCGCACGCCACGCGGGAGCCAGCACCGCCGCCGCGCACGCACCATGACGCACACGGACGGGCCGCACGCGCAGCCGCCCTTGAGACGGACGCACGGATCACACAGAGGCAGAGACACAGGCAGAAGGAGAGGAGACTCCATCCATGCGGGGATCACCGCCTGGGCCAAAGGCAGGCGCTCAACGCTGAGCCACCCCGGCCTCCCTACCTGGAGACACTTTGATAGAGTAGCAGCAGCAGCAAAGAAACACACGCACACCCCCCCCACCCCCAGGTGAAAGAAGGTCCCGCTGACTCCCCTCCTTTTCCTCTGAGAAGCCACCCTTTCTCCTGCCCCTGGAAGGTGCCTTGGAGGAGGCGCCAGGAGGAGTGAATGACATTCTTCTCTTCAAGGACAGGAAGTTGAGCGTGAGCAGGAGAATTCTGGAGAAACAGATTGTGTTATAAGAAGAAAGAAGAAAGAAAGAAAGAAAGAAAGAAAGAAAGAAAAAGAAAATCCTTATGTTCTTTGAGCCTCCCTCCCCCAGAATTGGGGTTCCTCTTCACGACCTCTTCTCATTCAACCCAATAGACAAGTATTTGGGGGGGTCAGGTCCCAGACGCTGAGAGGGTGGAGGTGAAGGTGGTGCGGGGGCACACCGTCCTCTCAGCGCCTTTGGTTCAGACCTCCTTCGTGACCGACCTCCCTCCCTCCCTCCCTCCCTCCTTCGTCTTATAAATATATAAATAAAATCCTAAAGAAAAGAAAAAGAAAAAAAAAAAAAGGAAGCGAGAAAAAACGGTGCATCCGTTGCCGTCCTAAGAGTCCTCCCTGGTTTCGGCTCTAGTTCCCTCCTGACCTCGGAAACGTGCCTGAGTCGTCCCGGGAGCCCGCGCGGCGAGCGCAGCCCCCTTTCCGGGCGGCAGGCCCCGGACGGACGGACGGACGGACGGACGGTTTTCAAAGGCTCCCCGCCCCGGGAGGACGGGGGTTCGCGCGTGCGCGGCCGTGTGCTCGGGGCCTCCGCCGTCCCGGCCGAGAGGCGAGATCGAGGCGCCCTGACGGCCTCGCCGCCCGAGATCTGTCCCGCTGTCGTTCGCGCCGGTTGTCGGGTGCCACCTGGCGGCCGCTTTTATGGAGCGTGTCCCCTCCGGAGGCTCGGCGGCGACAGGCAAGGAACAGCTTTGGTGTCGGTTTCCGGGCCGAGTTCCAGGAGGAGGGGCGCTCCGGCGCGAGCGTCCGGCTCGCCGGGGCCTCGGCGCGCGATGCGCTCGCCGGAGATTGGACCTCGGAGCTGCGAGGGATGTCGCCGTCGCCGCTGTCGCCGCTTCGCCTCCGTCGCTCCGGAGGAGGCCGTGCGGCCGCCTGGGTGGGTCGACCAGCACCCGCCGGTGGCTCCTCCTCCGCCCGCGCGGACCGACCTGGGCCGCCTCGGGGGCGGGGGACAGGGTGTGTCCCGCCGTCCGTCCTGTGGCTCGGGCGATCTTCGGGCGCCTTCCGTGTCACTCGGTTGTCCCCGTGGTCACGCCCTGGCGACGGGACCGGTCTGAGCCTGGAGGAAGCCCGTGGGTGGCGCGACAGACCCGGCTGCGGGCACGTGTGGGTCCCGGGCGTCGGACGCGATTTTCTCCCCTTGTTCCGAGGCCCGCTGCGGAGGTGGGTCCCGGGCGTCGGACCGGTGCCACGCGGTGGGCGGCCGTCCGTTCGGCGTCCGGCGGTGGCGATTCCCGGTGAGGCTGCCTCTGCCGCGCGTGGCCCTCCACCTCCTGGCCCGAGCCGGGGTTGGGGACGGCGGTAGGCACGGCGGTCCTGAGGGCCGCGGGGACGGCCTCCGCACGGTGCCTGCCTCCGGAGAACTTTGATGATTTTCAAAGTCTCCTCCGGAGATCACTGGCTTGGCGGCGTGGCGGCGTGGCGTCTCCACCGACCGCGTATCGCCCTCCTCCCCGGTTCCTGGGTCGACCAGATGGCCCTGGGGCTCCGTGGGTGGGGGTGGGGGCGCCGTGGGGCAGGTTTTGGGACAGTTGGCCGTGTCACGGTCCCGGGAGGTCGTGACCTGTGGCTGGTCCCCGCCGGCGAGCTGGTTTATTCTTGCCCGAAATGAACATTTTTGTTGCCAGGTAGGTGCTGACACGTTGTGTTTCGGCGACAGGCAGACAGACGGGCAGCCGTAAAGACGCCGGTCGTCGTCGCTCGCCTTAGAGATGTGGGCCTCTGGGCGCGGGTGGGGTTCGGGCTTGACCGCGCGGCGAGCCGGTCCCTGTCCTCGCTCGCTGGAGCCTGAGCCGTCCGCCTGGGCCTGCGCGCCGGCTCTCGTGCTGGACTCCAGGTGGCCCGGGTCGCGGTGTCGCCCTCCGGTCTCCGGCACCCGAGGGAGGGCGGTGTGGGCAGGTGGCGGTGGTCTTTTACCCCGTGCGCTCCATGCCGTGGCACCCGGCCGTTGGCCGTGACAACCCCTGTCTCGCAAGGCTCCGTGCCGCGTGTCAGGCGTCCCCGCTGTGCTGGGGTTGTCTCGCTCCTGCCCCCGGGAGTCGAGGGGCTTGCCGGTGAGGCGAAGCGAGTCCCCGGTCGCCGTCCTCGCTGGGCTTTTGCTCCTCGAAGCCCCTCGGGCCGCAGCTGCTGCCGATCGATCGATTGTGATTCGTGCTCTCTGGGCCGGGCCTAAGCCGCGTCAGACGAGGGACGGCGTCCACGGCGGATGCGACCGCTCTTCTCGTTCTGCCGGCCCTCCTCCCCGCTCCTCCGCGCCCGCCGTCTGGCGGTGCGCGGCGCGCGCCGGGTTGGGGTGGTGCGGACTCGGCCGACCCCGCCTCCCGCCTTCTTGCCTCGCGGCGCTGGCGGGACCGGGGTCCTCGACGCGGCGACACTTCGCCGGCCTTTCCGAAGGCCCTGGGTCCGTGGCGAGCGGCCCTCCTCCTCCGCGGGGAGGGCCGGCCCGACGCCGCGCTGCTCAGCCCGGCCTGGGCGCGCTTGAGCGCTTGCGCCCGGCCCTCCTGGTGCCCCGGAGCGCTCCAGGTCGCCTCAGGTGCCTGAGGCCGAGCGTGGCGTCGTTTCCTTCCCCGGCGACTCCCTCGGCTGCCGCCGCCGTCGTCGGCGTGTCCGAGGAGCGGTGGTGGAAGAAGTCGGCAAGGGAGCGCACCCGTGCCCCTGGCGGGCGGCGCGGGCGCCTCGTCTTCCTTTCCCCTCTCCTCTCCTCCCCCTCGCCGCGCCGGCGGTGGGTCCGTGGGGCAGTGTGACTCGGAGGACTTGGCGGGGCTCGTGAGCGCCGGCCCGCGGGCCAGCGCCGCGCGCTGGCCAGCCCGAGGGCTGCCCTCTCTCCCGGCACGGGTCGTGTCCCCGTCTCCGTCCTCTCGCCCGCCTCGCGGGAGGCAGGAGCTCTCCTCTGGGCGGTGACGTGAGCCGTGCGCGGCGAGGCAGGGCGCGTCCTCGAGGGCACCGGCCGCGAGCGCTCGGGTTGCCCTGTGCCTGTCCCTTGCCGGAGACCCGCCCCCGCCCGCGAGCCCACTCGGCCCAGCGCCGCCTGGTGGGGCCCGTTTGGGAGGACGAACGGGTGGGGCGATGCGCCCTCGGTGAGAAAGCCTTCTCTAGCGATCGAAGAGGTGTCGGGGTACCGGAGCCCCCAGCCGCTGCCCTCCTCTGCGCGTGTAGTGTGGCCAGCGACGCGGGGTTGGACTCCCGTCGCGACGTGTTTGGGCAGAGTGCCGCTCTTTGCCTACCTACCGCGGCCTGCGCCTCCCCCTCCGAGACGGGAGGATCCCGCGGCCGGGCGCGTCGTGCGGGTGTTTTGCCCGCGTGCGTGTGCGAGCGTGCGCGCGGCCGGGGGTTGAGGCGGCCGCCCCCCCACGCCACTCACCCGTGTGTGTGCGTGTGTGCCGCGCTGGCGGCTGGCAGCTGTCGGCGCGCCCGCTCCCGAGCCGAGTCGCCGCCGGCGGTGGCTCGGCGCGTGCGTCGGGCCAGCTCGCCTGGGGCGCCTCCCGGTCGTGACTCCGGGTTGGACCGGACGGATGGACGGACGGGCGGATGGACGGACGGAGGTTCGGACGGACCCCCGCGGCGGTCGCGCGTGCCTGGGCCCGGGCGGTGTGGGGCCCGTTTGCGGGGGAGGCCTGCCAAGGGTGCTGAGGCCGGCCGGCGTCCCGGGCGTCGCGGGACCGCCCTCGTGCGGTGGCGGTGGGATCCCGTGCGCGTTTACCCGGTGGCCCGGCTCGCGCCTTCGTTGCGCGCCCTTCGGGACCGGCCCTTCCCCACGCTTCTCGGCCCTCGCCGCTGTGCGCCTCCTCCTCCCCGCCGACCGCCCCCCGCCCCCGCCTGCCCGCGTCCCCGACCGCACGGTCGCAGGGCGCCATGCCCGCCCTAACTCCGCCCTCCGTGGACCGAAACCGGCCTCGCCGCTGTTGGGTGTCTTGCCCCCTTGGCCGCCGTGGCTCGGGGGCCGTCCCAGGCGAAGTGCTCTCGGTCCTCCGAGGAAGGGGAGGAGGAGGCGCGCGGGGGTGTTGGGGCTGGGCGTCGTTGCGCGTGTGCGGGAGCGTTCTCGGAGAACCGGTCGCGTGAACGGTGGCGGTTGGGCCCCAGGCCCCGCAGGGTTGCTTGGGCCCGCCGTGGGGCCGGCCGGCGTCCTCAGGTGCCGGACCGCCCTTGCGCTGGAGGCCTCGGGCGGTGGGACCCCGCGTGCGCCCTGGGCGCCGACCTCGCCTCCCAGGTGCCTGAGGCTTCCCGAAAGCCCCTCGCGGTGGCCCGCGGTCCTCTCCTCCACCGCTCCCGCTCGCCGTTCGGCGCCTGGCGGCCCCT